>NW_008356468.1:461750-469704 GCF_000622305.1 Nannospalax galili | reverse complement strand
AGAGAGAGAGAGAGAGAGAGAGAGAGAGAGAGAGAGAGAGACCGAGAGACACCGAGACCATATGGAGGTCAGAGGACAGCCTTCGGTGTTTGCCCGCACTTTCCATTTGTGGAGACAGTCTTTGTTTTTCTGGTTGTAAGCAAGGTTGGCTGGCCTGTGAGCATCCCAGGACTCTTCTGCCTCTTGCCTCCCATTTTTCTGTAGGAGTACTGGGATTATAGACACTCACAACATGCGTCAGTCTTTACATAGGTTCTAGAAATTTGAGCTCAGATCCTCAGACTTGCACAGCCAGTGCTTTTATCCACTGAGCTATCTCCCCAATCCCCTTCTTTGAAACAAAAAAAACAAAATTGACAGTCTAGAATGCTCTACAGTACACGTTCCTTTATAGGAAGTACAAAAACAGGCCTAGTCCCTTGATGATGGTGAAGTTGGAAAGAACTATGAGGAGGGTTGGTGGTGCTTAAGGAAGAGCTGTGTGTGTTTATTTTTACATTATAGGCATGCGCATGCATACACATACACACACATACACTCTAAACTTGTAAATTACACATCAGTTTTTATAAGAGTCTCACCACTACCTCTAGTTACAGTGATGGCTAGCAGAGGTAAGGATGCCCTGGTATCAGGGTCACAGCACCCTGCTTGCACAAGCCTCTCTGCCTTGCCCCGTTGCTGGAGCAGAGCACTCTTCAGAAGTTCTTACAAAGGGTTGATTTCCTTTCAGTAGTTTTCCCACTTCTGGCTGGGTGAATTAGGCAGTTGATCAAGCTCTGAGCTTCAGGCTCTTTCCCTTCAAGTCAGGATGATGGTCCTGACCTGCCTCCTGCTAAGGGTTGCTGAGAGCATCGTGCAAAATAAGTGAAAGCACTCCTTTTCCACGGTCAAGTCCCTGTCTCCTGACACAGCCCACCTGGTCAGGAAGTGGCCCTGAAGGCTGCCTTGTCTCTGAGCCTGGTGGTATAGAGGACAGATTTTCTTCCTTTTCACCAGCAAGGTTTGCGCCCACCCAGGCTGTGAGAACTGACATCTGTTGGGGTGGAAAATTGATAGCACACACGATTAACAGCTTAGCAACAGTGGTGGTGCACGTGCCAGCAGAAGCAGGCGGTCCCCATTAGAGAAGCACGAATCGAGGGTGAGTGGCTGAACCTTGAGGAGGCACAAAGGTCTTTTTCATTAAGAGAGTGGCCGCTCCCAAACCTGTAGGCAAAGAGTACAAATATACGTTGAAATAATCCATCACAAGTGACTGCCTCCGTCATACCTTGGAGAGAGCTTTAGCTACTGCTAGAATTCCACTAAGCTCCAGAGTTGCCTAGGATACCAGTCACATGGGCCCATCTCCCAGACTCCCTCCAAATGATTTATTTTCCTTTATTTTGAAGAGCAGCGGGGGAGGGCTCAGATGCACTCACATAGCCCTGTTCTGAAGCAGGGCCTTTACATGTTCTTACCGCCTGCGCTCGAGCCCCTGGCAGCCCTTGCCCTTGGTGGTAGGGACAAAAATAGCATTTCCTGTCCCAGTTGTCGTCCCCGTTTTCTGAACTCTGCGTCATCCCAAAGAGAGGGGGCTCCACACTGTCCTTTGAGGGGGCAGGAGTCACCGTATGGAGTGGGGAGGAGAGAGTGGCGGGCCCTGATGACAAGGGGATCTTCCAAGCATGACTGCCGAGCAGAAGGGGCCTGCCTCCTTCAGCTAACCACTCAACCAAGAAAAGGCTGTCTATTCTTATCTGCTTGAGAGCACATGCCTCTCCGCTCCTGAGGTCCTAAGATGGGAATTTATAGTCAGTGTGCTCTTCTCCCGCCCCGTCCCATGACCCCACACTGAAGCGTCACACTGGCATATCCTGCTACAGCCTGAACTGCAGATGATAGATAGGTTTGTTCCATTTCTACTGCTGATTGAATCTAAAGAGACAGCAGCATAAGGAGAGACTGCAGACTGAACCTGAACACATCCCAAGTCATTCCACATGTCCTTAGTCTCTTGTCTTCAGATTTCCAAAGTAGACAGTGGGAAGGAAAAGGAAGCACATTCTTTTTCCTTCTTTTTCGTTCTCTCGCCAGGCAGCTGTGTCTGTGCATGTGTCTTGGAGAAGTAGGGCCCACTGGGAACGATGCCACCACCATCTGACCTCGTCAAAGTGGCCATTGAATGGCCAGGTGCTAATGCCCAGCTCCTTGAAATTGACCAGGTATGCGCCTTCTCTGAGAATCAGTGCTGCAAGGAGAGGGTTGGGGTGTCTGACAGAGGTGTCTTCAGGCTGGAAGCCACTGGCATCAAGAGTAAGGAAGACTGACTCTCCCCAGGGAAGGTGGGGCAGTATGGATTTAGAAGGGTTTATTCCTCAACCAGAGCTCTGAATGGTTCTGCTGGTTGCCCATCTTTTAGAACCTGGCATGCAGAACACATGTGAAGGATCTCTCTCTGTGTCTTTCAGAAACGGCCCCTGGCATCCATCATCAAGGAAGTGTGTGATGGGTAGGTTGAAATGGCTTGGTTTTCAACAATGGCAGCTAAGGCTAAGGGCAGTGCCAGTCCTGAAAGAACTTATGTGAAGGCTTTCCGGGTGGACTGGGTCATCAAGGAAGGACACCTGGTGAGGATGTTCCTGAGACCTCCCATAGTCCTTCCTTCACTTGTTCTTGGGCCCAGCAGTGCCCTTTGGAAAGTCCAACTAGGAAGACCCACACTCTAGTCTGCACTTCTAGTGCTGCCGACCTTCCCCAACGGGGAGGAGGTCCTTTTTTCAGCAGCTCAGCCTGAAGCTTTGTTTTGATTCCAGTGTTCTTCAGACAGGCTGGCCAACCCCCTGAGGAACTCCCTTGAAAACCCAGGACAGGTTCAGAGGAGAAACCAACTGGATATACTGTTTTCTCTCATAGGTGGTCACTGCCAAACCCAGAGTACTATACACTCCGATATGCAGATGGTCCCCAGCTTTATATCACCGAGCAGGTCAGTATGGGGAAGTCATGGGCAGGACAAGCCTTGCTTACCAGTGACCTGCCCAAGGACATGGCACTAACTGTCCAGGTGGCTCCATTCTGGGATGAAGAGCTGCCCCTTGGGCAGTATGGAGCACACCAGCCTGCTCCCCTGTGGCTACAGAGGCTTTGCTTTCCTAAGACCCAGGGCACTGAGAAGCTCTTTGAAGCTCTTTGCTGGGAGCGAGTACAAGACCTGGCTGAAGAGCCTCTTTACTATGGTTGTCCCTTGGAATCCTTACACAGTAGCCTCCTGTCACCTAGCTGTGTCCCCTCTACCTTAAGATCACCTTTAGGGGCCTGTGCTGCCTAATGGAATGGACACATTGTGGCAACATTTACTGTACAGTACTTACTCTAGTTTGCCTTCGATTGCCATGACAAAACACCCTTTCCAGCTTTCATCTCCCATTGCTGAGGGAGCTCAGGGCAGGTACCTGGAGGCAGGAGCTGGAGCACAGGCCATGGAGGAATGCTGCTTACTGGCTTGCTCCCCTGGCCCATGCCCAACCTGCTTTCTTACACAATACAGAACCACCCAAGGGTGGCACCACCTACAGTGGGCTGGGCCTTCCCACATCACTCAGTAATCAAGAAGATGCCCCATAGACATGGCCACAGGCCAGTCCAGTGGAGGCAATTCACCAATTAAGGCCCCCTCTACCCAAGTGTGTTATAAAAGTTGACAACTAAAGCTATCCAGCACAGTATTGCTTAGGGAATCCCGGCAAGATTAAGAAAAGTCAGTGATGTTCAAAGAAATCTTCCATCATGAATATTTTTGGTTCATTGTTAGTTGAATTAGCCACAGATGTTGAACTTGCAGGTGAAGAGAGCTAACTATACTAAAATGACCAGAAGTTCTTACCAATGCATCTTGCTTTTACTGTCTTAATATTTTACCTTTTGTTTTGTTTTATTCTTTGCTTCTCAGACCCGAAGTGACATTAAGAATGGCACCATCTTACAACTGGCTATCTCCCCGGTAGGTGTTGCTCCTCCCTGGAGAACTTACCCGTTTAAGAGGCAGGCGGGCGTACCTGTGGTGGGCCAGACTCTGCTCTAGAAGCTGAGACTACAGGGATTGAGAAGAAATTCTGGTCCTTATAGCTGGCTGGCAACAGATAAGCACAAGCAGTAGAAGGCCTCCTGAAGTGAGTTGCTTAGGGAACTCTAGGAACTCTGGGAGGGACCAGCTATCTTAGTCTGGCATTTCCAGAAAGCTTTCCCAGAGAAGGGAACCCTTAGCTCAGATGCAAAAGCTAGAGTTAGCTGGAGGAAGAAGAAATGAGGCATTTCCTAGTGTAGAAACCAGGGCTTAGAAGTGTGGGTGGGGAGGTGGGAGCACTGGTGGCTGTGGGGCTTTGGAGATGGTCTTGAAGGCCACCCATGGGCCTGAACTTTACCCATAAAGAAGCCAGGGCCATGAGGGAAATGTACTGTGCTTAAGTTTAAATTTTAAAAAGATCACGCTCATGGCAGTGGGGGAGATGGCGGTAAAGGAAGGAAGGCCTGTGCAAGAGAGACACTCTGAGAGGCAGGTGAGGAATGTTCGCGATCTAACCATGGCAGTGGGATGACAGGGTAAATGTGGAAAACTTAGACATAACCTTGATGGATATGATGAAGTGCTGGAGGTGGAGGGCAGACAGGGAGTTCAAGCTGACCCCTCATTTCTGTACGAGTAGCCCTTAAAGGTGACTAAAGGGAGAAGCCAGAAAGGTGGAAAGGAAAGCAGACGCCATGCGTGGTAGCTCAGACCTGTAATCTCAGCATTTGGGAGGTGGGAGCAGGAAGTCAAGAGTCCAAGATCATCCTCAGCTGCACAGTCAGTTTACTGGCCTGGGTTTCATGAGACTGGTCTCAACATCCTCAGCTGCAGTCAGTCTAATACCAGCCTGGGCTTCATGAGACTGGTCTCAACATCCTCAGCTGCAGTCAAACACCAGCCTGGGCTACACGAGACTGGTCTCAAAACAACATAAAAGAAGGGGGATTGGAAGGGTGTGAAGTGACTCCAGGTCAAGTGCAGGTTGGGGATCAGGATAGAGGAAGGTACGGTGTACAGTTTATAGTGAGCAGAGAGAGGGTAAACCAAAAACAGACCAAAGATCAGGAAGCTAGGGGGACACCCAGATCTTCTGTGGGGAAAGTGCGGCCAGGTAGGTTGACTAAAAGTTGGGGAAACCAATGGAGAACTTTAAGTCTACTACTGTATCAAGAGTCTCGGTTCCAAAGGGAAACAGATGGAGGGCAGTAACTCGGGAGTTGTGGGATCCAGAAGATACGCTTTTACAAAAATGGGCAAAATATTCATGTTTCAAACTGTGTTGGCCAAGTGAAAGGTCTTTCTCCCACTCCTATCTCCTCTCCAACTCAGCGGCCCCTCCCAGTCCTTTCTTTTAATTGCATTTTCCATTTGTCCTCTTGGATAAGTTCTGATGGGAGAGCAGAGAGTGAAGGTATAGGAGAGGGGGTAAGGTCCTGCCTGCATCAGGATGGAGGGCCCACCTTGCTACAGAGGTGCGTGTGGCCTTGGAACTGGACTTGAGAAGTTACAGTGGTGTTTTCTTGGTGAGGAAGAGAGTAGCTTGTCTGCGAGGAGCAAAGTACAGAGGGATGCTGACCAGCAGTTACTGAGTGCCTAGGTTTCCAGGGATCTATCAAAGAACCAAGAGGGAGGCACTCATGGGAGCCCCACTTTTCCGGCAAGGAAACTGAGCACGAGGTTAAATAGCTTGCCTCTTGTCATATGACCAAGAGGGTAGCCAAGCCAGAGGCGTCAAACCCAGGCCTGGGAGTCTAGGCCAGTTTTCCTAGCATCTTGTTCCTTTCCCTCCTTCGCCTGAAGGAACTTCTCAGCTTAAGGACCTCACCCCCCACACCAGGCTCTGCTAATGTAATGTGACTGTCTGGAAGAACCTCACTTTTGTGGAAGTGCAGAACATTTATAGACCTCTGGTATGAGGTGGATCGGGCACAGCAAACAGAAAGGCTATCTCTGGAGGAAAATTGACATTTGGACTAGAAGTTTCTTGAGTGAGATGCAGACTGATACTCTGCATATACTTCTTGCTGGTGACCTTTTCTTGTGCCGCACCTTTCCTCTACTGTGGCATTAGGAGGATCTGTATGTCACTGAGAGCCCTGTTAACAGAGGCAAAGAGAGGGATAGCTGGCTGACTCCTGGCCTCCACAGAGCTGGGCACCAGTCACTTGCCCAACACCACAGGGAGAAAGAAGTCCCATGGGAGCACTTCTGCTCCTCAAGCTTCAACAGAGAGCTCTGAGTTCAAAACGTAGAGACTGATGAAGCTGTGGATTGGAGTCTGACTCTGTGGTAGTAAGTTCAGCACAAGGAGCAGCGAGTAAGCATGATGCTTGGGGCTCCGCCACAGCTGCAGGAGGGATGCAAGTATCCCACTAAGGACAGTCCTGTGGTGGAGGAAGCTGTTACCAGCTGTCATTTCACAACCAGTGGCTTCATGGGATGAAGGGAGTATGGAACCTGAAAGTTAAAAGAGTTGTCCAATTAAATTCTAGGGAAGGGCCCCTCAGCTTTTAACAGACGTCCAGTCCCCCTCAACTGCTTCCAGGGATGGACCTTACTTCCTCAGGGGAAACCCTCTAGTGTTAGGTAGCGTTCATTAGTAGAAAGCTCCCTACAAGCCTGCTTCTCAGTAGCTTGCCAGAGTTAGTGGATCTCCCATATCCCTGTATTTCCTTAGTAGGAATTTTTTTAAAAATCCAAAGACCAGGGACCAGCAAGGTGACTCAGTGAGTTAAGGCACTTGCCATGAAGCCAGATGTCTTAAGTTTGATCCTCTGGACTACATGTGAAAGAATAGACACCAGACTGCTGTGTGTTATGCTCTGACATCCCGTATCTGCCCGCCCCTCACATACCTGCTATGGCATGCAAACACAAATAAGTAAATGCAATTTTTAAAAAATCCATAGACCAAAGGGATACAGAAAGATACAGATAAGTATCGATTGGTCTTGGCACACTGGAAATTCTTATTGGTCCTGTAAACATTTATTTAGCAACTCATAAGCCATGAGAAAAACTAATTCTGCCTGAGGCTTGGATGTGAGCTATCCAGAATAGTAACCTGCTGCAAGGAACAGATTGCATCACTTTTGTCCCTGGTCTCACAGTCCCGGGCTGCACGCCAGCTGATGGAAAGGACCCAGTCTTCCAACATGGAGACCCGGCTGGAGGCCATGAAGGAGCTAGCCAAGCTTTCAGCCGACGTGACTTTCGCCACTGAGTTCATCAACATGGATGGCATCGTTGTGCTGACGAGGCTTGTGGAAAGTGGGACCAAGCTCCTATCCCAGTGAGTATTGGTGCAGTCTTCAGGGCTTTCAGAGTCCAGGACCCTCTGCAGGGATCCTGTCCTCACTTCTTTGGCATTGGATAAGAAATTCTGTGGACCTCTGCTGCACATAGTAGTGGCCCGAGCTCAGGTTCACACATAGGCTTTGTTCCGTGTTGGGGTCCTACATCTCAGAGTCAAGGGGCCTCTGAAAGGTTGAGTGACCCTACGACCCAGTGTTGTGCCAAGTGAGTAGTGAAAATAAGGGTCCTGGAAGTCAGGAAGGAAGCAGTTGGTCCAGCAACCTGATCATTTATGGAAAGTGCTTGGCCTGATGTGATTAGGGAGTGTTCTAGTTTGTTTCTTCATTGCTGTGACCAAAAACTCTGACCACTACCAACTTGGGGAGGAAAGGGTTTATTGAGCTTACATCTCCCGGGTCACAGTTCATCAGGGAGCCCAAGGTAAACTCAGGGCAAGAACCTGGAGGCAGGAGCTAGAGCACAGGCCATGGAGGATCACTGCTTACTGACTTGCTCCCCTGGCTCCTGCTCAGCCTGCCTTCTTATGCAACACAGGCCCACTTACACAGGGATGGCACCACCCACAGTGGGCTGGGCCCTCCCACATCA
>NW_008356468.1:384033-461722 GCF_000622305.1 Nannospalax galili | reverse complement strand
AATTCCCCAATTGAGGCTCCCTCAACCCAGGTGTGTTGAGTTGACACTAAAGCTCTCCAGCACAATTGACCCCTTGTCAACTTGACACACAAACAAATCACTATTAAACCATAAGCTTTCCAAATCTTGTCCCCAAGATATGATGTAAACATTAATATTACAACATAAGACAGTACAACTTTGAAAACCGCACAGTCCTTTAAAAATCCAAACACTTAAAAGTCCATAGGCTTTTTTAAAAGTCTCAACTGTGGGTGGGCTTCTGCAAAATCCAAAACAAGTACTGTCTTATTTCAAAGGGAAGAATCGGGGACACCTAAGCAAAACCAAAGTCCAGCAAAGTAGCTCGAGGCTGGACATCTGGGATTCACTCACGATCTTCTGGGCTCCAAAGGGTTCTGGCAGCTCCACTTCTCTGACTCTGCCATCCACAGCACACTCAGCTCGTCTTGCAGACCCAGGCTGCTCCATTCCACACCTGCTGCTGTCCTTGGTGGTCATCCCACGGTCCGCATCTACGAAAAGCTGGGTCTCCACTGAAACTGAGGCTACACCTTTACCAATGGCCTCTTCTTGCCTCTCTGGGTGCAAAGCTCAGATTCTCTCCATGACCCCTTCAATCCTGGGGTCTTCACTGCAACTGAAGCTGCACTTTCACCTGTGGCCTTTCCTGGTCTCTCGGAGTGCCAAGCCTCAGCTGCTCTCTGTGACCCCTTCACACTTTCAACAACATCAGAACCATGCAGGAGACTCTTACACATTACCAAGTCCTGCTTCCAAGTTGAGATAGAGGTGCGGGTCCCTTCTGTGTGTTCACCCTGAGGAGGTACCTCCCAGAAGACTTCACAGTGATGCTGGTCTCTTGTTACTTACAGCTGATTTTTCAGCCCCAACTAACCAGCATCAATTGTCCCAGTAAAGCAAAGGTTTTACTTCAGGTTCTGGTCTCTTCTTAATCGCAGCTCATTCTTCAGCCCCAGCCAACCAGAACCCACAGATTCTCAATTCAGAATAACACACAAACAGCCCTGATAGTCTCTGCTTCCTTTTGAAGCTTCACAAGCCAGGCCTCCATTGTCTACAACTCTTTCAGCAGAACTATTCCAAGCTCCACAGCAACAAACTCTGAGCATTCAATGGCTTTTCCAGCCCAAAGTTCCAAACACTTCCACAGTCTTCCCCAAAATAACTGGATCAGGTCTGTCACAGTAGTACCCCACTTCTGGTACCAGTTTCTGTTCTAGTTTGTCTCTTCAGTGCTGTGACAAAATACTCTGACCACTACCAACTTGGGGAGGAAAGGGTTTATTCAGCTATAATCTCCCAGGTCACAGTTCATCAGGGAGCCCAAGGTAGGAACTCAGGGCAAGAATCTGGAGGCAGGAGCTGGAGCACAGGCCATGGAGAAACACTGCTTACTGACTTACTCCCCTGGCCTCTGCTCAGCCTGCTTTCTTACGTAACACAGGCCCACCTGCCGAGGGGTGGCACCACCCACAGTGGGCTGGGCCCTCCCACATCACTCAGCAATCAAGAAGATACCCCATGGACATGGCCACAGGCCAGCCCAATTAAGGCAATTCCCCAATTGAGGCTCCCTCAACCCAGGTGTATCAAGTCGACACTAAAGCTGTCCAGCACAGGGAGTGTCCCAGACTCTTCATTATCTCCCAGGTCAGGCAGCTGTCCTTAGCCAGCCCTCCTGCCTTCCTCCCCCATCCCAACCCCTTTCACCAGATGTGCATACCCTCCCTTGTGCATGCACGATTTCTCCCATTTGTTGTCTCCTTGCCCTACAGTCTCAAGGAGATCAGGACTTGGCATTACCTCATGAGCCTCTCCAGTGGACTCCCCAGCCCCCACAGCTTAGGTGGGTGTGGTAGGAAGGCTGTGACTTATGATCAGCAGTGAGTGACTGATGCTCAGGTTTCCACCTAAGCTTGCAGAGCCTAAACTGGCAGATAAGGAGTCAAAAATCTCTCAGGCAGTAGATCAGCTCCTGAAATTTCAGCCAATTCAAGCAACTAATCCTAGGTATTTGTTTTTAAGTCTTGGGTCTTCCAGCTGTACCAAAGCCCTGAAGTGTCTGGCTGCTGTTGGGAGAGTACAGTGTTCCATCAAACCAGCCTTGGTGTCCTCTATCATGAGGAAAATGCCTACTTTGAAGTATTGTGAGCAGTGGGTTTTTCGTTTTTAGACAGTGTCTTATGTAGCCCTGGCTGGTCTGGAACTCCCTACGTAGACCAGGCTGGCCTCTAACTCACAGAGATCTGCCTGCCTCTGCTTTCCCAGTACTGGGACTAAAGGCATATGCCATCACACCCAACGTTATTAGTAACCCAGCAGTGTTATTAATGCTGGCAAAATGGAATCTGGTTTAATTATAGAGTACTATACGACTACATGAATGATTAAACCTGTAAGGAGAGACAAAAGGCAGCATTATTTTAAGAGCTCTGCATAGCTTATCAGCTTGCTCTGGCCACAGCCCTGTGAGGGTAATGCTGTGAGACTAACTCAATTTTACAGAGGAAGAAACTAAAATCGGAGAAGATAAAATGCTTGGTTAGTAACTGTTGAATGCATATCCACCCTTGTACTGTCTCCCTTGCTACGCTGCCTCTTGGCCTAAAGGTTAACTTGAGACATAAGCTCTCTTGGGTTTCCTAGCAAGCATCAGAGTTTGGCAGATTCTGTATCCCTGAGATGAAGCCAGATGGAGACCAGAAGCCAGTCTGTTAGCTTTCCAGTACTGGGTACCTGGGCTGCAGTGTTCCACACCCAGCTGGGTGTGCATGCAGGCACTCACTGGTGCTTGGACATATTTCCCACAGTGTTTATTGCCTTATGTCCCTTTTGTAGTTGCCTGCATACTTGCCTTCCTGAATCTGAATCTCTGTATTGTTTTGTGTGTGTCCTGCATGTCTCAGCTACAGTGAGATGCTGGCATTCACCCTGACTGCCTTCTTAGAGCTCATGGACCATGGCATTGTCTCCTGGGACATGGTTTCAATCACCTTTATTAAGCAGGTGAGGCCTCCAGCATTCTGTCTCCTCCCTCTCTCTGCCAGTTTTCTGAGCATAGGGGAGAGGCAGGGAGTACAGCCCATGGACTCTGTCTGGCAGGGATCAGCTTTGTATTCCATGGGGCTGGATTCTTTCATCCTCAAATTGTGTTCTTCCTGGGGCTCCTGAAAGATTTATACTTTAACAGATGCTCCTCAATTTACAGTGAGTTCTGACTTGATAAACTCATCATACGTTGAAAATGCCATCAGATTGGAAAAATGAATTTACTACCCCTGGCCTGCTGACATCCTCACTTAGCAGCTCAGTACACTGTGTCTGTTATTTCCCGGGGGCGGGGGGGGGAGGGGGATGGCTGTGTTCCATCACCAGCCCTCAAGAGAGGCCATTGTCCTCACTCTCCCATTGTGAAAAGATCACAATCTAGAGTAAAGCTTCTCTTTGGAAGGTAGAGTATGGCTCAGAGCAGACTTGGCTGCCAGTAAGACTTGGAATAAGTCAGCCAGCCCTGTGCCTGTGATCTGCTTCCTGTTCTCTAAGGGTAGAAAAAAAAAAAAGTGCTTATTATTTGCAAATGTGCTTTCTTTTCACAAGTCTGCAAGGCCACCTGCTTGGGTTAGCCGATTGAACTTTGTGGAGAAGGGCACTTCTGATTCCACCCTCCTTCTTTTAGAAGGGGTGGTTTCCATTCAGAAAACTGAACTAAAACCAGTGACTAGCATTACATGCATTGACCTGGCAGTTCGCCCACTACTGGCTTGAAATACTTGAGAACTTCCCAGGAGACCTTTGGGCGCAATTGAATTGAGTATGTGTCCAGGATATTATAATGGGGATTAAGAAGAGGGATTTGGTTACAGGGCTCTCGAAATCTGATGTTCTGACTGCATAGGGAGAATGTACATGTCAGAAGAGTAGATGGAGTTTAATAAGAGCTGAGAATCAGGTCTCCTGTGCTCTACTTCCTCATGCCTGAACCCTTATTTTGAAGAGGATTAAGTTCTCACATTTTGAAGAAACACAATTGAGTAGATACTGTCACCTAAGATGGAGCTATCAATGCTGAGGGAATCCTGGCACACTGGTCAACACAGCCATAAACCAGATGTCGTGGTCCACCTGGCCACCACTGTCCGCATGGAAGCAGCATACTGAGAAGGGTTTCCTTGACTCTGAGCTTCCCATTTAGTGTGCCCACTCTGGGTCTAGATTACAGGGCACATGAGCTTCCCACTCTGCCTGTTCTGGGTCTAGATTGCAGGGTACGTGAGCCAGCCTATGGTGGATGTGTCCATCCTTCAGCGGTCCTTGGCCATCCTGGAGAGCATGGTGTTGAACAGCCAGAGCCTATACCAGAAGATAGCAGAGGAGATCACTGTGGGACAGCTCATCTCCCACCTGCAGGTGTGAGTAAGCGGCCCCTTCCTTGCCTCACCTCGTCTGTCTGTCCTCTGCTGTGTGACAGGTCTGTCTGGCTCTGGGTGTGCCCCCAGAACCTCCTCCACGTCTGTGGGAATTCCTTCTGTAGTTTAGGCCCTGTCAGGTTCTGCTCCTGCTAAAGTTCTCTCTTGTCCCCTTAGGCCTACTTGGAGGGAGATCTCCATCTGCTTGTAGCCTCTGGCTGCCAGAGAAGGCAAGACTCCCTCTTCTAGACTTGCTTATACCTAATATAATGATGGTTATATATAAAGTACTGTGTTATCATCTGCTGCACATTTGAACTCTCAGCTCCCTGGGAACAAGGACCCACCATTTTGAATCCTGTGAACACCTACTAAGCCAGCAGTGTAGTGACAACGCAAGCAATGTGGGATAGGTGTGAGTTCAGGATGACAGCTCAATCCAGGACCTCTAGGGCATGCAGGCTGGGCCTCCCAAGTACCTACTCACAAGTCTTCTGGCCTTGATTTCCTTGGCTCTAGATAGTGAGTCATCCCATCTCCCAGCCTGTGAGGATCAAAGGAGATATAAAAACTAACGTGACACCAACCAGCCCAGGTTACCTAACGTAATGGGGTTTTACTTGGGTTTGTTTTTCAGCAAGCTGATCAGCTCCGGATATGTTTTCTCAGCATGGCATAAAGCCAGACGGACCTTTTGAAGTGCTGGTCCCCTCCCCCTGCTTTTGTCTTCAGTTGGAACCAGTCTACAGGGTTGAGGCCTGCACTTCCCAAAATAAGGGTGGTGGCACTTTGTTTTCTGCCTCTTGCTCCTTCCAACTATTGGACTTGGTTGGAATGGGGCCAGATTCCTTAGGGGGTTTGAGGACACAGGGCTTCCAGTAGCTCAGTCTTCACTTGGCTGTGCTGCTAGCCTTTTTTCTTCGTTAATCTAAGTAAAAAGAGAGCAAGCACCAGGATTTTTTTGTGCTCTGATTTCTTGGATTTTTTTTTTAATTTTCTTTTTTTTTGGTTTGGAGACATGGTCTCACAGGGTAGCTCTAGTTGGCCCGGAACTCACTATGTAGACCAGGCTGACCTCAAACTCATAGAAATTTGCCTGCATCTGCCTCCTGAATACTGGATTAAAGGTGTGCACCACTACACCCCACTGCTCTCTGATTTCATGTTATCACTTTTTTGGAGGTAAAATGGGGCAGGCCTTTGGAGACAGGGCCTCATAGAGCCCAGGCTAGTCTCAAACTTCTGATCCTCTTTCCTCTGCCTCCCACATTCTGTGATTACAGACGTGCACTGCCATGCCTGGCTTCTCCTAGTCACTTTTAAACAGTTAGGCCTGGCTTTCATACCTGAGGAGCCAGCAGGGTTGGTTAGGCTAAGAGGGGCATCAGGAAGTTCTCGTATCCTGGCAGCTGTACACACACTTCACTTCCATCATCTTTGAATTGCCTCCTTGAGGACAATAGAAGAATGTAGTGTCTCTTAGGATTCAGTCTTATGTACTTTAGTGCACACTATTACCAGCATATGTGTGTTCAGCAAGGGACCCGCTTCATTAGAAAGCTGTGGGCCCTCGGGAAGGAGCCCACAGGAGGCACAAGGCAGGTGGAAGGAATATAAGATTCTGGAGAATTCTTGTATAGTTGTTTGGTTTGTTTAAAAGTAAATTTAGAGTCAACTTTGAAGACAAGGAAAACCACAAATAGTGTCTTATTTACTCGTTGTCTCACCTCCAGACACAACCATTGTTCAATATGCAGTCAGACGTCCTGTAGATTTCTCCTTCGCATATTGTTAACAAAATTTAGATCTTAGTATACTATGTGTACCTTCGGTTTTGTCTTATTTTCCTTACTGCATAATAAATATTCTTGACCATTCTCCCACTTTTGGGGATCTTCTTAAAAGGATAGTTCTAAACTTTTTTTGGAAATCAGTAGCAACTCTTGAGTTGTCTCTTTGGAAAAACTAACACACAGTCAGATACGTAGAATAATTTCTGTACCATTTCTGAGATTCATAAATATTCTAAGTTCATCCAAGTCCCAGATTAATTATCTTGACCCCTCCAAACATGATTTTTAGGAGGTACTTGGGATTCTCACAAGATAAACAACTCCTAATGAGAGACTTGGGTTACTTAACATTCCTGTGTTTTTGATAGTACTCTGATGTAACAGCTTGTCAATAAAGCATTCATAGCTTCCTGATTACTTTCTTGGATAAACTCCTCTTGTGGAATGGCTGGATCAGGCATACAGCTGCTCTTAATGCTTTTCTGACTTAGCTATGGGTTGTTACTTGATCACAGTCTGTTTTAAGCTGTCTGAGCATGATCGTCTTGCTGCTCAGTCCTCTGATCACCCCTGCCTCCATCTCTATTGACACAGCTCCAACCAGGAAATCCAGACCTACGCCATTGCTCTGATTAACGCGCTGTTCCTGAAGGCCCCTGAAGACAAGCGACAGGTCTGTGGCTGCCTTTCCTGTCTTTCTCTTCTAAGAGAGTTCTCACCATGCGTGTGCTGCTGGGCAGAACACAGAAATCCAGCTGTGCTTCCAAGAATTCCTCTCTTGTGGCCCAAGTCCAACAGGGTGATTGCTAAGGAAGTCCTAGGAAAGAGCTGGAAAGGGAGACTAGCTGGTTTCTGGAGCTGAGCAGAGTTCTGAAGGCTTCTCCTCTGAAGGGCCAGAAAGTAAATATTATGGCAGCCCTTCTTCAGCTGTTAGAGCCCAGAGCAGCTTCAGACAAGAGGCACACAAATGGTACTATCTTCTAGCAATTTATACAAACAGACAACAAGCCTAATATGCCTATAGTTTGCTAACTCTTGGGTTAGCAGACCAAGAAGAGGGAAGAAGAGACTCTGGTTGTTACTGTTGAAGTCAAGGGGTCTGGAAGAAATGAGACCTAGACCTCAGGCGTGGAGATCTCTGATGCAAATCCCCAAACTCCTTGCTCTGTCACAAGCTGTGTGCTGCTCTGCAAACATGTCCTGCTCTTCCTCTTTCAACTTGAGTTCCTCACCTGTAATACGAGAATGGCAGCACTTGCCTTGGTCACTCAGCAATCTTATGAGGACACACTAGACCCTATTTTATGGGGAGGAACCTGAGATCATCAGCTATGGAGCAGGTGCTGACCTGAGTGGAAAGCCGGTCCAGAGTGCTTGTCCTGCTTCAGGCTGGGCAAGTGTGTCACCCTCTCAAGTCCACGTTCTCCATCTGTAAAATTGAAGGGACCAAATTAAATGAACTCTAAGGGCCCTTCCGGCGCTGACATTCTAGATCTCTCCGGTAAAAGCCCATAGAATGAGGCTTTCTAATTCTCTATCAGTATCATGGGCCCACTAAAATGAAAGATGGGGCCATGGACCAGGCTCCTGGGAGCTCCTTTACTAGGGGGATGCCCAGAAGCATCTGTGGTCTGTCTGTCCTGTCTGTCTGGATGGCATGGCTCTGTGACTGTCTTCCTTCTGGTCTGTGTTTAAGCTATAAGCTCATTCTGTCTGCTTCTCTCTGTGCTTTTTGCTTTCTGCCGGCAGGACAAGCACCTTAATCCTCTAGACCTGCCCGTCACTGTAAGTAGCACTGCTATGTGGGAAGGGCCCATCTCTCTTCCTGGTGGGACAGTCAAAGCTGGGTAGGAAGTACATGGGCTGGTCTAGCTGCTCAGGGAACCAAGACCCAGGAAAGGTGATGTGCTGTCCATCTTGCTGTTGAAATGGAAGCACTAAGGGACGCCTGCCCAGGGAGGATGGCTTGGCCTTCTCTTTAGGCTTTCTCTTGTGCCTTGCCTTAGCAAGTCTGTGATTTGGCTTAGGAATCAGGTGCAGAAACAGCCTGATTTTCATCCACATGATCCTGAGGATATATCATCTCCCTGCTTGCTAAAGACAAGGAATGAGGATAAATTCAGGCCCTTTGACTATTCTCAATAAATTTTGAAAAGACATAGACAGTTAAAAGGGGAGTTTGGGTGTCCATTCTTGTTTAGAGAGAACTTTGGAGAAGCCAGCCATGCAGGGACATGGAAGATGCTTCCCCCACCCCAGCACCAAGGAGAAACTTCCTGTTCTAGCTCTAGTCACTGGTGGTATCCTCTGTGAGCTGCCTACAGCTGACAGCCAAAAACCTGTAGCTACCAAAGAGGTTTCCAGGCTACCCTCCTCTGCCTGCCAGTGTGTGCTCAGGGACTGCAAATGAAACTTAATGCTCCTGATGGTTCCAGCCATTTGGAACATGACTAGTAGTTTAGAAGTGAGACAGACCTTTCAATGAGGAAAGGGACAGAACTCACAGGTTCCACTTTGCAAGAGAGTGGGACAGCTCCCTCAGGCCCACTGATTTACAGCTAGCCATAAAGTTAACCAAGGCAGCCCTTTAGGAAGGGAAGTTTCTCTAATGAACATCAGAAGGAAGTGACAGCTGACATTAGAAGGAGAAGACCAAAGAATTGTGAAAAGCTGTCAGAAAAATTAAAAGTGTCATAATCTAAGATCTGGGACCATTTTGTTTAGGTGAAAGTAGCTTCTTAGTAGCTCTGCAGGGTGACAGTGTCACAGCAGAGTGATCCCTGATAGGCTTTTGATGAAGCTATGTCCTGGGCAATGGTTGAATGATCATCGTCGTAGTCTCCAGAAAGAAAGGGTGTGTGCATTTTTATAGATAGTCAAAATAATGGTGCTGCTGGAACCCTTAAAAAGTTTCTCTGGGCGCTGGAGAGATGGTTCAGTGGTTAAGAGCACTGGTTACTCTTGCAGAGGACCTGGGTTCAGTTCCCAACACCCACGTGACAGCTAGCAACCATTCTTAACTCTGGTTCCAGGAATCTGACACTGCCTTCTGGCCTCCTTGGGGATTGAGCTCATGTGATAAACTTAAATATATGAAGGCAGTACATTCATACACATAAAAATGAATCTTAAAAAAGTCTCTCTGGAAGACTTGTTTGTGTAGAGTACTTTGTTTCCTAGGTACTAAATATGATGAAAAAAAAAGATGAACCTGTTAGGAAAAATTACTCTAAGGCACCCAACACAGTGCTCTTTAAACCAGTCCAGAATGAGTCAGGCATCCGTGGGATGCAGGGCCAGCACCCTGTCATTGATGTGGAGTCTGTACTGCTCAGAGTTCTTTCAGTTGTGGTCGTGGCCGTGCATCTGCCTAGCATGATGCATGTGCTGCTGTGTGTTCATGTGCAGTGTCCATTGCCCAGCATCTTTGTAGCACCCATGTCCTGTCCTCAAGCAGCCTGAGTTCCTCTGTAAAGACCATCCAGTTTATTGTGCCCTTAGGAAAGAAAACTATTTGCATTCATGAAAGTGGGAGAGTCTGGAGAGACAGCACAGCAGGGTAGACCCCTGCTGCTCTGCAGAGGACCTGGGTTCAGTTCCCGGCACCCACAGAGCACCTAACAACTGTCTGTAACTCCAGTTCCAGGTGATCTGATGCCCTCTTCTGGCCTCCAAGGGCATCACCCACATATATACATACATATATACATACATACATACAGATTAAACGCTCATGCACATAAATTTTTTTTATTTTCTTTTCATTTGAAAGGAATAAATTTAAAGAAGGAGAAAAAGCCCTGAGCTGTGGCATCATGTGTTACGTTCATCTCGCTACTTCCTGCATTTGCTGATTTGTTTGCTCGTTTTTCTCCGCAGGACATGGCCAACGCCTTTGCACAGAAGCACCTTCGGTCCATAATCCTGAATGTGAGTTCTGAGTGTGCCCTGGCTTTGTTGGCAGCTTTGTCCCTGTTGGTTGCAGTCATTACTATTACAGTGAGAGACTGTCACTATTGAAATTGAGTGGGGAGGAGTATCTGCAATGACAGACACACAGGCTGGACATTCAGACTGACTAGCAGTGCCGCTGGAGTGACAGTGGCACTAAGGACTCTGTGGCTGCATGCAGGGTGAGGCAGACAGTGATTCTGTGATGAGTCCTGAGCAGGCCCCATGGCCAGGTCAGGCAGGTCTTGGTTGTATTCAGCAGCCAGGCCAGGCAGGTTTAGGGTGGTGGTAGAGGCAGGGTTGCGGTTTTTCAAAGACCCTGCTGTCAGAGCTCAATGCTTCCTGGGGTCGGGCAGGGAACTGGAAAGAAGTTTGCATGCCTGTTAAAATTAAAAGGAAGGATCCCAGTTAAAAGGAAGCAGTTTCATTAGTTGTCAAAAACAAAAGAAAACCTAGAAACCTCAGGAGTCAAGTGTGAAAGATAATGCTGCCCTCCTGATGGGCTTTGCAGCTGGCCAGCCCCTCGGGGCATTTTCCAGTCTGCTTTGATCTTGAGCAGTTGGGGGGTGGAGGGGGGCAACACTGGGCTTTTTTGATTTTCAGGTCTGAGACCTGAATGAACTAATACATAGATTGCGCTTGGCAGGGTGCCTGGCACCTGGGAAGCCTCTCTGTGGGCAGAACCCCGGGTGAAAGTAAGATGACAGAGCTCCAGAAGTGAGCTCTGAGCAAACCTGAAGTCCCCATCATGACTGGGTTCTCAGGCTTCTGCACCCCCTGCTCCCTTTTAGCAAATGTTGGAATGTTGCCCTCTGGTGGTTAGGAGGGCATAAGGTACTAGGCATTGCTAGGGGAACTCCAGAGGAGCTGCCAGGAACCCTTCTGGGTGTGGGCATGGGGAAGCCCTTCTGGGGGAAATTTAACTATGTAACTATATTTGAGACTTCTCTTAGTGGACGAGAGCAGGATCCCACAGAACAGACAAGATTGAGCATCAAGGACTTAACTGATCTGCCAGACAGTGGCTAAGTGTGCTCTCTGAGTTAAGCCAGAGAGCCCCAGCCATTGCTAGAGCACTTAACTCTCCTACCATCTGAGAAAGCCAGTAAACTGAGTGAAAACCTAGAGCACATGAACGCTTACCTTTCTTCATAGTAGTCTTGTGAATGATGGACAGATGTGAGGAGGAAGGACTAGAAAGGGGCACTAGGAGCAGTCGGGAGAGAGGGAGTGGCTGAGGATTTGGGGCAAGTGAAAAGGATGTAGAAGGGATACGAAGTAGACTGGAGCCTCGGAGAGCAGAGGTATGAGCGTGGGGAGTTGAGAGGGTACCTGCGCCTCAGCTAGCAAGAGACATGCTGGAGTGAGGAAAGGGTACGCGTGTGCTGGGCAGGACGTCCGTGATTCCCTCAGATTGTCTTCCCGGCGCAGCTCTGGCTCCCACACACCTCTGCTCCAAAGAGGGTACTACTTGAGCACTTGATATGACTGGGGACCTGAATGGGTGACTTTGATTTCAGTTAGGTTTGCCATTTGTGTCTTGTGGCAGCTGCACAGGGCAGCGCAGATGTGGAGGAAACAGAGCTGGTGGTTCTGCAGCTGAGGACGAGGTCTAGAATAGCCCTGGCTATGGAAGTGCAACTCACCTGGGGTGGAATTTTAGCTGTTAAAGGCATTGGAAAAATTAAGCTTAATGTACAGTTTATTTAACCTGAGATACATAAAACATCTCAATATGCAGTGAATATATTAATAAAGCCTCATCAATGATGTACACCACACTTTCTCTTTTCACATTAAGTCTTCGAGGTTGGTATGCTGCTGATACCGTACCCCTCAGTTTGGACCTGGCAAGTTCACCAGCCATGTGAGCCTCTGGCCACCATGGCATAGGTCCCAAAGGATTGGTCTAGAGTCAAAGCAAGCTCGAGAGAGAGATGGAGTTAGGGGGAGCTTTGCAGAGCTGTTTGTGCAGGGAAGACCTGCACAGGACATCTCCATGGCATTGCCCGTGCTCCACGCTGCCCTGTATGGCAGCCACGGGGGCAGTCAGTCATTTAGCGTGTCATTGCTGTGACTGAGGGCCACAACCTTAACTGCAGTTGTTTTCACTGATTTAACACAAATAACTAGAAATGGCTACCGCACTGACTGCAACACAGTTCTAGAATGAAGGTCATCAAGTAAGGACCAGAAGGACTCAAAGGTAGAACATATGTGAAGCTGGGCAAGAAAGAGCCCAGAGTGACACTTCAGGAAGGGGGAGGTGTTGAGAAGTCCAGGGAGCAAGCAAGAAAGAGCAGGGTGGCGTGGGATTGAGAGACAGGATCACACACCCAAGAGCCTCATTCAGGACGGGGAGGGCACAGTGTGCAAGAGAGGCCCATGACAGGCTGAGAGGAGGGCGATGATGAATGGACAGTGGGAGGACAGAGAAAATGAAGAGGATGATTGGGGAGGGGTGGAGAGTTTGAGGTGTAGGACCTATGTGGGGTGATAGGAGATGGACAGGTGTAGGAGAGAGGAATGTGAGGGTGTGTGAAGCTGGGCAGGAGAGCTAAATGGTCTTCGTAACAGGTGGCTCAGTGTCATTTAGAGGAAGTGACCCTTTTTACAGCCTGTTTGCCAGTGGTTCTGTCCCATGCACTCTGTTGTCCTGGTTTAGTAGCCTCATGAGGTGCCAGCCTGGAGTGTGTCAGGTGCTGGTGCCCTGTCCTCACCTTGTGAGGTGCCTCCCCATCTCTGGTGTAGTAGAGGTCGGGTCCACCCTCCATTCCACCTCCCCTACCCAGGAGAGTGCAGAGGAAGGGATAGCACTCTTGGGGTGCAATGAATCAGCTCTGCCTGCATGGAGCCTGCTGGTGCTCTGCCCCTTCTAGAACATGAAGTCCCCATATGGGGGAGGAAGTGTTCCCTGCCAGATGCATTTATTTCCCTCCCAACATGGATGTGGTTCTTCAGGAAAAGAGCCAATACATTGAGGCCCTGTTTCCTGCCTTTGCTTTTTCTAGCATGTGATCCGAGGGAACCGCCCAGTCAAAACAGAGATGGCCCATCAGCTGTATGTCCTTCAAGTTCTGACCTTTAACCTTTTGGAAGAAAGAATGATGACCAAGATGGACCCTAATGACCAGGCAGGTGCTGGGGGGCCTTCTTGGCGTAAGTCGCATGCTGTTTCCTCATAGCTGTGGTACATTCTGCCCTCCAAGCATGTTGGGCATGTTGCGTGGATGGGTTTGTGTCTACGCTGGCACAGCTAGTGTGGGCCACACCTCCTGAACATTTGGGTTAAGTCCCCTTCTGTCCTGTTGTGCTAGTGCTGGTACTTCCTAAGAGACTGATGGGACCGGTCTGGCTCAGGTGCACACCTTGCAGTTTCTCTTCCTTGCTTCCGTTGGGTAGCTGAATCACCTGCACACTATGTGTTACACCTCCCAGGCGCAAAGAGACATTATATTTGAACTGAGGAGGATTGCATTTGATGCGGAGTCCGACCCTAGCAGTGTCCCTGGGAGTGGGACTGAAAAGCGCAAGGCCATGTACACGAAGGACTATAAAATGCTCGGATTTACAGTGAGTGCCCAGAGCGCCTCCCCCAAGACAAGAAGCCAGCTCTGGCAACTGCCCCTTCATAGTGGTAGCTCTGGAGTAGTGGACAGGAACAGGTGAGGGGCTGTGTGCTTGGCCTGCCTTTCAGTGGCCAGTCAGTGAGTGTGCATCTTCTGAAGACACAGACCAGATCCATCAGTAGAGGCCTGGGATGCCGGCCCCAGCAGGGGGAGGGGGCCCTTCCTCACCAACACAGCCAGATTCATTACAAAGCCAGAGTGGCTGAACTGAGAGTGGGATGGTTTAAGTGTTTCCTGTGCACCTTCTCAGTGCTTGGCAGTATACTGGCTGTAGGGATGCATGATGAGGCAGCCTCTGGTGCTCTAGCAGCTCAGGTTAGTTTAGAGTCAGGCGTGTAACAAGAGCTGGGGTGGAGTGGAATCCAGATGTTGGCAGCACAGAGAGGAGGGAGGACAGGAGGACATCCCCAGATCATTGCACATGTGAAGACTCTTTGGTTCAGATCTGGTATCTTGATTTCCCCAGAACCATATCAACCCGGCATTGGACTTCACCCAGACTCCTCCTGGAATGCTGGCTTTGGACAACATGCTGTACTTGGCTAAAGTCCACCAAGATACCTACATCCGGGTAAAGGGGGGCTTTCATTCCTGGTGCCCATCCATGTCTTCCCTCCCCCTAACCTTCCCCTTCCGCTCTGCACACAGATCGTCCTGGAGAACAGCAGTCGTGAGGACAAGCATGAATGCCCCTTTGGCCGCAGCGCCATCGAGCTCACCAAGATGCTCTGTGAGATCCTGCAGGTTGGGGAACTCCGTAAGTCTGTGTCCCCTCTCTCCCTCCTCAGTCAGTCTTCTCTTGAGGAACCTAGTGGAGCTGGAGCTTGTGAACTACTAGATGTCAGTGGGACTGGATAACCAGGTTTGGGTGTGTGAGGGAAGTGGGGAGTTTTGCTTCATGAGCCAATAATCCATTTGATCTTGGTTTTTGGTCATCTTAAGTATTGCTTTGCCTGAGCTGGCTCCCCAATACTGTGTCAGAACTCGCTGAGTTTGTGACAGGGTAGTAGAAGACCAAAAAAAAAGCCACTTGGAGAATCTGTGGTCTGTTTTCTTTGGGACAGTGCGGAGAATCCTGTTTCTGGTTGGGTGCTCCTGGGACCCTGTGGGCAGAGCTTTTATCCTTTCTTTTCCTTCCTCTCAGCAAATGAAGGACGCAACGACTACCACCCGATGTTCTTTACCCATGACCGAGCCTTTGAAGAGCTCTTTGGAATCTGCATCCAGCTGCTAAACAAGACCTGGAAGGAGATGAGAGCAACGGCAGAGGACTTCAACAAGGTCAGTGCCCCAGAGCTGCTGTGACACCGGTGGAAGGAGACCATCACGCGACAGCCCTTGGCAGCCTGTCAGCGCCTAGGGAATCCCTGAGCTGGACCGCCAGCTTGGTCAGCAGTGCTGAGTCACAAGGCTGAGGTCTCAGTCAGTGACTTCCTTTGTAACCTTCAGCAGGTGTCTTTCTCATGGTGCCCAAGACCTTGGTTTCCTGGCGAAGCTAACATCTGTCCCTGTCCTCCACAGGGATCAGGAAAACAAGCCTAGTTGTGTCATTACTGTTGGAGTTCTGTGAAGGGCTGCATTGGCCAAGCAGGATACCGTGGTGCCTGTCAGGCCTCAGTGCTTTTTGAGTGCCCCCCCCATGTAGAGCACTATGCTAGGCCCCCCATGCAGACAGTCCAGGAGCCAAGTGTTCTGAAGTTTACCATCTCGTTGTGAACACTTTGGAAGAGAGCCAAGCAGAGTGGTGCATGCCTCTGAGGCTGGAGAATCATGAGTTTTAGGTCAGCCTGTGCTACATGCTGAGGCCCTGTCTCAAGAAAATGAAGCAAAACAACAAAAACTTGGGAGACTATAGCAAAAGGGTTACCTATAATTCTACCACCCAGAGAGTGTTCTGTGATCGTTAGTCTCCTTCTAGGATTATGCCACCCATGCAATTCTTGGGGATAGAGTGGTGTTGCTTTCTTTTCTAACAAACCTGGCACTTTGTATCACATGGTGTGCTTGCCTTCCAACACCTGCAGGAAGATGTCTCCTTACTTTAGCGATGAGAGGTGGTGGCCTGAGCATGCTCATTGCCTTGCTGAAAGAACAGGTTAAGGATTTAGTGGTACAAGGTCAAGATCGACTCCAAAGTCCTATGCTCATTTCCTAACACCACAGCTACTGAAAGGTGTGAGAAATGAAGCATCTATCACCATGTGACCTGGCACAAGTCACCAGCTGAGGTGTCCCTTGGGAAGTCAGAACTCTCATGGCCTCAGCATGTGTCTGTGGTGCCCACTCTGCTTGAAACACTAGGTCAAGGAGAGCCTTGATCTCTAGTTGGCTTGTGTGTATTTCGGTGTGATGTGTCGCCACCTTCTTTCCCCAGGTTATGCAAGTTGTCCGAGAGCAGATCACTCGAGCTTTGCCCTCCAAACCCAATTCTCTGGATCAGTTTAAGAGCAAGCTTCGCAGCCTGAGCTACTCGGAGATTCTACGGCTGCGGCAGTCTGAGCGGATGAGTCAGGATGACTTCCAGTCCCCACCAATTGTGTAAGTGCCATTCCTGGGGGCCCAAGGGGCAGCCAGCTTCCAGCTCTGCTTTGAGAGTACCTCTGTTCACGGCCCCCAGGGAACTGCGGGAGAAGATCCAGCCCGAGATCCTTGAGCTGATCAAGCAGCAACGCCTGAACCGGCTCTGTGAAGGCAGCAGCTTCCGAAAGATTGGGAATCGCCGGCGGCAAGGTGAGGGGCCAGAGTAGCATGGGGGGTGGGTTCTGCCTGGGTGACCCTGCAAGGCACTGGTGGCCACCGTGTCCTTCCTCCCCTTGCCCAGTACTACTGCTACCTCACATCCTTCCTTGCATTCCAGAACGGTTCTGGTACTGCCGCTTAGCATTGAACCACAAGGTGTTGCACTACGGTGACTTGGATGACAACCCTCAGGGGGAGGTGACCTTCGAATCCTTGCAGGAGAAAAGTAGGTGCCCGTCTACTGGCTCCCCAGACTCCTCAGACCTGAGTTCTGGTCCTGGCTGTAACCCCATGTCTGGGTTGGGCCTTTCCTGAGCCTGTCTCCTCATCTGTTAGAGATCCTCTCTTGCCGGCCTCAGCATGGTTTGGAGTCTCCCTGAGATCACGACTGTGGCTGTGTGTAGAACATGAAGGTGCGAGGAGACTGTACTGAAAGGCTGTGGTAGAGGCAGGGGCTGGCTTCGCTCCTGAGTAGTTACTGACTCCAGTTGGTGCAAGTTAGTTTTCAACTCTACCTTGTGTTCTTCTCCCGTACAATGGGAGTAACAGCCATGTTTCATGTTTCAAGGAGGATTTGGTGAGAAATGTGTACAGTGCCACGGAGCGCTGGCAGGTACAAGGTGGGCCTTGCTGTTAGAAGCTACAGTACTGTTTGCCCTGTTGTCACCTTCACCAGGGAAGGGAAGTGACAGGGGTGCCCAAGCCCCGCCCCTTAAGGCGGTAACCCAAGTAACAACCTTTGAGCTTTCACAGAGCTCACCAGATCAGGGTCCACCGTAGTTGACCAAGGAGGAGGAGGGAGGGGGCCCCATGCCCACCTCCCTGAGCAGGAATGGCCCTGGAGTCTGGGAGCTGTGGCTTCCTGGCACTCTGCACAGAGCTTCCCTTCCAGTCTTGAGGCCGGTACTGACTAGCTTGCGGCATCAGCTTCCGGGCACTCATTCCCACCATGTTTCAGTTCCTGTTGCAGATATTAAAGCTATTGTCACTGGGAAGGATTGCCCCCACATGAAAGAGAAGAGTGCTCTGAAGCAGAACAAGGTTAGTAGGGGTCTGTCCCACGGGTTCAGGATGCGCGTTTGCTCTGTCCCATACCATGTTTAGAACCGTGAACACATAAAAGTAAATAGAACCCAAATATACACCTCACCCAACCTTAGCAACCATGGCACACTCTACTATCTGCTTCTTGTGACTTTGAAAAGACCCAAGGTGGCACACCATTTCATTCATGAACATTTACTGTGTATCTAAATTATAGGACTCTTGTCACATTATCACACCCTCAAAAATAAAAAGCAGTTATCTAGTATCAAATATTCTATTTTCCTTTCAATGTCCATGTCTTAGTTTGTTCTTCATTGCTATGACAAAACACTCTTGACCACTACCAACTTGGGGAGGAAAGGGTTTATTTAGCTTACGTCTCCCAGGTTGCAGTTCATCAGGGAGCCCAAGGTAGGAACTCAGGGCAGGAACCTGGAAGCAGGAGCACAGGCCATGGAGGAATGCTGTTTACTGGCTTGCTCCCTTGGCCCCTGCTCAGCCTGCTTTCTTATGTAACACAGGCCCACCAGCCCAGATCACTCAAGAAGATGCCCTTCAGACATGGCCACAGGCCAGTCCAATAGAGGCAATTCCCCGATTGAGGCTCCCTCAACCCAGGTGTGTCAAGTTGACACTAAAGCCATCCAGCACAGTCCACCTGCTATCTTACGCCTGTCCTATGTATACACCTGTTCACATTTATAAATCAGAATCCCAGTAAGGTCTGCACACTAGAATAAGTCTCAGAGTTTTCATTCATTCATCCCCGCTCCATCTTTTTCTGTCTTTGCAGTTTATTAGTTGAAGAAACCATGCTGTTTGTTTGGTAGTTTCAGATTTTACAGATTGTCTCCCTATGGTGATTTGACTTTTCTGCTGCCCCAGGTTTGTAAATTGGCACAGGGACCTGGAGGTTTGATTTGGTTCAGGTTCAACTTTACCCTGGCAAGGCCACATCTTAGATGGTACTAGGTCCTCTCAAGAGGCTCATAGTGGCTAGGCGACTGTTGATCAGACTGTTGCTGCTCAGAGGTTAAGGTTTGCAAACTAGGAGTATTCTGTTTATTAATGAGCCGAACCACTCACTTCTCAGTACAGGAACCTGCCCTGATCATCTACGGCCTTCCCCAGGGTACAGATAATGGAAGAAAGAGGGTTAGAGGCTTGAGTCTTCTTTCATATGCTTACTTTTAAACTGAGTTTGTTCCCTCACATCAGCACAACAGTGACCGATTTCTGTGTCTGTTTTTCTGGTAATATGAGCTCATGGAGTTAAGCAAACCATGTGTGATTCTGTGTGTTGCCGTTATTTTCTAGGTGCTCAAATTGTCTCCACTTGTCTGCAGTTTTTGTTGTTGGTTTTTTTTTTTTTTTTTTTTTTAGCTCTCAGGACTTTGTCATTACAGCATGATAGAGGGAGCTAGCCACTTTGGTAATGTAGAAATACTCAGGGCAATACACAATCTTGACATTCAGGGGTTCTGAGGATTAAGAGAGAAATACTTTCTTTTTTGTTTGCTTGTTTGTTTTCTTGAGAGTGGGTCTTGTTGTATAGCAAGAAAAGGAAAAAGGAAAAGGTATCACCACATCCAAGGTGTGATCAGGGAATAGGTGAGTTCCGGTCAGTTAATGCTGGCCTCACTTCTGTCACACCTGTGTGCATGCCTTGAGACCTTGGTGACATTGTAATTGAATCACTGCTTCAACTGTCTGAAACCCTTTCTCCCTCAGGAGGTGTTGGAGTTGGCCTTTTCCATCCTGTATGACCCTGATGAGACCTTGAACTTCATCGCTCCTAATAAGTATGAGGTGAGTACTGTGCCCTCGCTCTGGCTCTGCAGTTGGAGGGTAGGAGTGGACAGCACAGCAGTGTCCCCCTGAAGGCAGGTGGCCACAGCGAGCCACCTCACTCTTTCCATCTCACTCTTCAGCAGCACCTGGCTGGTAGAAGGACAGGCAGACACAGGGAGGATTCTCCTCTTTGCAATGCCTCCATTACTCCTTCCCAGGTGAACCTGACAACCTTGCCCCCTCAGGGGCTCCAGTTATATGTAGTGGATCTATCCTGGGTTGTGGAGCCACATGGAGCTGCCTCTCCTGACAAGGGGCTCCCAGTTCACCTGCAGCCCAAGAAGATGCTGATCATTAACTCAGTTAACTAGTTGTTAACTGAAGGTCCATCACTGGGCTCTTGGGGTGGGGATTCAGGAAGAGCAAATCATGGGCCTCCCCTGAGCTGCCATTGGGCTTTTGTTGAGAGGACACGAAGAACGGGCAGGTATAGAGCCTGGTGAGCAGGGCATGGTGAGGGTGTGGAAGAAGGAAACCAGCAGCCCAGGGGCCAGCAGAGCCAGGTGAGTGTGAGGCACTCCTGTTCTCCCATCCCTTCCTGAGAGCTCCAGCTCCATTTTTGTTGTTTGTTTTGTTTTTCTGAGACAAGATCTCATGTAGCCCAGGCTTGGCTATGTAGCTAAGGCTGGTCATGAACTCTATATCCCATGTTCCACCATAATCAGCTATGTCAATTTCTTTAGTATTTAAAAAATATTTTATTATTTTTATTTTATGTGTAGGAGTGTATTATTGCCTACATGTATGCAAGTGCACCCATGTCATTGCAGTGCCCACAGAGGTCAGAAGAAGATGCCTGATCCCCTGGAACTGGAGTTATGGATGGTTGTTAGCCGCCATGTGGGTGTTGGGAATCGAACCCAGGTCTTCTGCAAGAGCAGCCAGTGCTCTTAACCACTGAGTCATCCCTCCAGCCCTATAATTTTACTTTTTTAAAAAAAACAAAATTGAGCTTCTCCATTGTTGCCATGCATTCTGCTGTCTTCACTGAGTGTTTCCTGCTTCTGTTTCTTATTCACTGCTCCAGTGCTGGTTTCCATTTTGCTGTATTCCTCTCATTTTAGATCACACTTCATATTATTTTTAGGACCTTTTACCCAAATCCCCCATGAAAACCAGACATTCTCCTGATAGAGTGACAGCTGCCTCCTGGTTGTCGCTGCTCTCATCTCCTGTGAGTTTCTCCCATTCTGAATGGTGCCAAAAGGGACTGCCATGAGTCCCATTGCAGCCCCCAGGACCACTGTGTGATGTTTTGGAACTTGTCCACAGTACTGCATCTGGATCGACGGTCTCAGTGCCCTCCTGGGGAAGGACATGTCCAGTGAGCTGACCAAGAGTGACCTGGATACACTGCTGAGCATGGAGATGAAGCTGCGGTTGTTGGACCTGGAGAACATCCAGATCCCTGAGGCGCCACCACCGGTCCCCAAGGAGCCCAGCAGCTATGACTTTGTCTATCACTATGGCTGAGCCGGGAAGGGACTCAGCCCAGGAGAGACTGGCAGTCAGTGCCTTACCCTTCACTTGTACAGAATCTACAGTGAGTGTGGTGACACTCATCAAACCCACCTGGGACCCAGAGCTTCTCTTGGTCTCTGTCCACCAGAAGTGGGAGTGGTGGAGGCAGAACACGCTGCCCTTCCCAGCAGCACAAGCCTGGGGTTGGCCTGGAGGCATGAACATGGGACATTCTTGCCTTCCATCCTGAGTCTGCTCTTGAACTGGACTTAACAGTAGCCACCCACCTTTTTCTTCCTGAGCCTGCCCTCTGGTTTGCTGAACCCCATGTGAGCTGGAGCTGGCCCAGGAAGGGCTGCCTGCGGGGACAGGTATGCTGAGTGTGGTGACAGCCTTGGAGTAACTGCCTTCAGGTGGCCCAGGCAAGGGCAGGCCCTTAGCCTTTGTTTAGTAGGTCTTTGTAAGGGCTCATTTCAGCTTCATCCTGTGCCACGATGCTGCTGCCTCTGGGGTTTGGCCCTAACATCTCTAGAGCCATCCACTCTAACGTGCAGGTAACTGGGCAGGTGGAAATCTCCCCCTCCCCAAAGCTCTCAGTCTCATCCTTGCTCTCCAGCTTGAGCCCTGCACTCTTAGGCTCAAGGAATGTTGCAGGGAGTCAGCCGAGGTCTGGGCCTAGCCTGGTCAGGTCACAAGATTCTCCCCCTCCATTTCTATCTTTCCTTCTTAAGGGAGAACTCTCCCAAGAACCTGAATTATAGCCCCCTTTGGTTTGCTTTTCTCTGGCCTTCCAGATTTTGGGAAGTTTGCCTTCCCTTCTTCTTCCTGGCGCTATGGTTTCTGCCATTGGCCATGACTTCAGGGAGCTGGCTGAGGTCATAGCTGTGCCACGGGCCTTCTCTGGTGCATGTAGCACCTGAACCACATGCACAGCCTTTCTCCTTGGACGCATGCTGATGTGGTGTTCAGTATTGGTAGCCTGGCATGGTGGGTACTACCCAGTGAAGAGTGTATTATATATTTTCTTTACTATAGGCCATACTTATACAGACGTGTATATATATTTATATAAGACTTCCTATCTTAGGATGGAATGTTAGGACAAAATAGAATGGAGGGTAAAAAAAGTATGATCCCAGCTGTGGGTCAGGAATGTAACCAGAGAGTAGCCAGGAGCTTCCTGTCAGTGACCGTGTTTTCAATAAATACTCTTTCATGTAGACTGGTTCTGTTAACAGCCATTTCTCTGCACTTGTTGTCTGCCCAAGGGTGGAAAGTCACCCAGCAGCCTTCATTTCAATGTGCCTGGGAGCCCTGGAGAGCTCAGCTGGAGGCCCTAGCCACCTCCCAGGAGCCCTTGCTCTCCAAGCCCCTTCTACCCTACCATCAGGCACAGACTGCTCACACCTGCTGGCAAAGGTTGCTCACAGATTGTAGTACCAGGACAAAGTGTTTCCTGCTTGGCGCTGCTGGGCACAACATGGAAAGGCATACTGTACACCCCCACGAACACATCCTCCCTCTTCTCCTTGCCAGGGACACAGCCAGGGAACAGCTCGAGCACTTGTGCCTTACAAAGAAGACACGTTCCACACCCTGTGTGTTGCCTATATTTAGTGCCCAGCCTTCCAGCTGGTGTTTTAAGCTGTTGCTCCCATTAGCAGCCTTGGTAGCTGGGCCACTTGAATGAGGGCAATGATGAAATTAGATACTTTCTCCTGTCACTGTTAGGAGGAGGCGAGGACAGGCTCTTATAGAAGGCATAGAAAGTGCATGCAACGCAGGCCTTGAGGGCTGAATGAAGCCAAGACCTCGGGCTGTGTTGGGCACCATTGTAGGCTTAGGGAAGCAGTGAATGAACGAATGCCTGTGTGATGCCAGCTGGCAGCTGCTAGAGTAGCAGCATGCATAAAACACAGCTTACACTCTGGCCTTGAGCCTTCTGTTAGGAGCCAGGAGCCCAGCCCAATCACGTGCAAGGACCCGTTTGCAGCCCGTCCTAGTGCAGTCCAGGAGGGCAAAAAGCAGAACTGGGTCTGCAGCCCTAAGTTGCACAGCTTAACAGTTTTCCCTGCCAACAGGCGCTGCACCTTTTCATCCATCCTATGAGATTAATGCAATCTGGGTGTGCTAGACGCGTTCTGTGGCCACTGCAAACGCCCCTAACGGGTTCCAGCACGACTGGACCCTACCCTCTTCATTCTCTCCTGTTCAACCGATTAAGTAATTCTTACAAATTTTCTTATATATAGGAAAATTTCAAAAATGTCCATTACTTCGCCTGAATGTTCTAAGTCCTAAAATTTAATGTGCCTGACGTCGTTTTCCAGCTGGGCTCCCAGAAGAAAAGGCCCCCGTCTTTTGATCGCCCAGCACTGTCAATCAACCACCTCTATAGAAAGCGGGCAGGGGGCTCCGGGCTTGACGGCTGCTGTGGGCAGGACCCTCGAGCGAGCCCTGGGGCTACGGCCCAAGTTGCACACTGCCAGAAGGATGTCGGGGGGCGGGGGGGGGGTGCCACAGTACTGGCACTTGGGCTCCGCCCACCCTCGCCAGCTTCCGGCGGAAGTCGTCAGTCCCTGTGGTGCTGGGGCGGTGTCTGGCTCGCACTTCCGGCGGGAGGATCCGGACCGCTGCGCCGCGGGAGGAGGTGAGTGTGCGCTCGCGGTGGGCGGCGACGCGGATGGCGTCCCCATGTGGAGGGCTCGTCCGTGCTCCCGCCCGCCCGGGCCTCAGTTTCCCCATCCCTCCTGCGGAGCCCGTGCGCATTTGCCGACCACCCGCGAGGGACCCGTCCCCCGGGAACCAGATGGTCGCAGCGGAGCGGGTGGGGTGGCGCGGCGGGGACACGTGTGCAAACACCGAGAGGTCGCGTGGTGGGAAGTGCCACGTGCAGTGGGGACCCCGGGGAAGGGAGTGGATGCGGAAAACAACTAGGTTGGATGTGTCGGGTCCAGGGGGTCCTTGTGGACCAGGAGTGGGGACCAGCCCTGAGAGGGAGAGGTCTCCAGTCTGCAGAAGCCTCTGTTCTAGTTTTCTTTTCCTGCTGCTGCGGTAAAATACTCCAATTAGCAACTCAAGGAGGGAAGCCTTTATTTTGGTTCAAGGTGGGGAAGTCAAGGCAGCAGCTTGTCACATCACATCCACAGTCAGAAGACTGGGGGGAATAAACGCGTCCTAGTGCTCCATTCTGTCCAGTCCAGGATCCCCTCCCACAGCTAAGATGGGTCTTCTCACATCCTTTAACCTAAAAGATAACCCCTTACAGGCATGCGCACGCCCAGGTGATTCCAGATTCTGTCCAGTTGACAGCTAACACGAACCATCACACCACTGGCTTCCTGGACCACAGGCTGTAGGGGCAAAAAAGGGGAAAGGGGGCCCGCTGGGAGGTAAGTGCAGGCAGTAGGTGAAAGGTGACGGTGGTGGAAGGAGAGACAGAGAAGAGAGTGGGTCAAGAAGTAGTTGGAAGTGGACTTGGCTGGCAGGATGTGAGGAATTCAATAGGTAAAGATGACTTCAGCCTTGGGCTGGGTAGCCAGGTGTCAGGCTGGCTATTTCTACTTGACTTTGGCATGGGATAGAGGCCTGAGGAATAATTAAGATAGCTCCTTGGGGCGTCTTGTTGAGTGAAGCTAGCTAAAGGGCCATTAGATAGTCTGTGCACTCACAGGAAAGGTTCAGCAGCCAGTTGGTAGGGTGCGATAACCTAGGGTGAGAATGTAGGCAGAAGAGAGAAACCAGTTTGAACTCTTGGGGACCAGTTTTTACTAGTTGAGTCAGAGAGGAGGCACTGGCCAAAAGTTGCCCAGAAAGCAGAAGAAAACCCAGGAGAGTGGTGGGTACATTCAGGGGCTTTCTCTAGGAGGAAGTGGTCAGTTGTGTAAGATGAGCAGAGACTTGGCCTTTCAAGAGGTGACAGGGAGGAGGGGTGGTGACTCAGTTCAATGGCCTGACAGGCTGAAGTGAGGCTAGTGAAAGAGTGGGCCTAATGTTACGAAATTTTGCTGTAGGAGAAGGGAGAGTGACTCCTACATGAACCAATGTCAAGTGCTGGGCCTCCTGCCCAAGAGGCACATGCTTTTGTCTCCCTTTATAGTTGGAGAAACCGAGTTCATGGGTCAAGTCACCTAGAGTTACAGTAGGTAGGTGCTGTGGAGATGCTCACAGGTCTCTGATTTCAAAGCTACACAGCCTGTGCTAAGCTGAGGGGATGGAGGGTAAGTGCTACAGCAGTACACACACACACACACACACAGCGCCTACCCACTACCCTCCCACCCCCCGTGCCCAGGACTGAATTCCTTGGTCAAGTGTGATTTGAAGATTTGAATCTGGTCTCTCTTATTGTGGCATTAGAGTGGAGACCTTAATGGTTTCATGTCTGAGCCTCTAGTGCATGAGGTCACATGGTTTAAGAGGTCTCAAAAGCTCTGTTGGATGTAGGTATCCCTGTGTGTGTCATCGCTCCCGCCCCCAGGAACCTGCAGAGAGTAGCTGGAGTCCTTAGGGCAGATGCTGCAGGCGTGGAGGGTGGAGGGTGACCATAGTATGGGAATTTTTGAAGCTAGAGACTGACCATTCTTGACTGAGGAGACCGGGGGGGGGGGGGCCAGGGGGGGGCAAAAGCACAGCCCGCACAAGACACCAGTGGGGGGCTTTGGGGGAGGGGCAGGGTCCCCGGGGGGGGGGGGGCCAGGGGGGGGCAAAAGCACAGCCCGCACAAGACACCAGTGGGGGGCTTTGGGGGAGGGGCAGGGTCCCCGGGGGGGGGGGGGCCAGTGGAGGCTAAGAGCACAGCCTGCACAGTACACCAGTGCGGTGCTTGGAGGAAGGAGCAGGTTCCCTGGAGTGGAGTGTGGGCCCCCTGGGTCAATGGGGTCAGTGTTGGACCCTGTGGGTGTGAGATGCCCAAGTCTAGTGACTTGGGAGCTGGCTATGTACTGTGGAAATGCCAGCCTTCAGAAGGCCTGTCAAGACACGGGCTGTGTTAGGCCAGGTAGGACAGTAGGTCTCCCCATGATCCTACCATGCCTTTTTATTGCAGATGTTTGATAACAGCCCTGTTTATTGACCTGAAACGAAACTCAAGATTAGTTAAAAAACTACCTACACATCATTTTTAAAAATCAGTGGTGTCCTAACTACAAAGGAAATTGACAATGGAATAAAATGTCTGTTTGCCAGTTCCGGGCACAGTATGCTAGTCAGGGTAAGTTTCCCTTGCCGAAGAACACACGGGAATAAGCCCAGCACAAGTGTAGGCTCAGCCACAGTGTTGACTGCTCTGGAGCCTGGAGCGCCCCTGCTGTCAGTGAAGTAGGTTTTCAAGAATGGAAGCTCTGGGTTTCACTTTGACAATGCATGAAAGTCTTCTTGGCCATTTTAGTGCTTGGTAGAACCCTGAGAACTGTGGACAGTAATAAGCTGATCTTCTGCTTTCATGAACATCAATGGGGAGCAGAATGAAGACCAGTTCTTAGTTCTGTGGGACCTCCCCTTCATGGGCTCTGCTCAGTTGATGCCAGGATCCTCCCTCAGGTCACCACCCCAGGATCCCAGGCTCCTCTGTAGAAAGCCATAGTCCAGGAGTCCTTTGGGCAAAGCGTGAGCCAATTCCCAGTTTGGAGGAGGGGAAGTGATAACAGGTTCCAGGGTGCAAACTGGTACAGGAGTGGTGTGATTCAGGGGAGGTTCTCAGGGGAGGTGGCTTTTCTGTGTGCTGGGGAACCCATGGGGGAAGGAAGCAGGTGTGCTAACACTGAGCCAAGGCTCAGCTTATCAAGCAGAGCAGGTCCTTGGTGTTCTTGCCCTGAGCCAGCTTGCCTTGGGCACTCACCAGGGGTGCTAGGCTGACGCAGCAGGTAGTGGTTTAGTTTGGCAGGAACCTGAGTCAGTTACCTCCTGTATAGGAGGAGCTGCCAGGGCAGTGTAGGCCTGGGCCAGCTTTAGCTCTAAAAACCAGATCAATCCCCTGAAATCCCATATACATTCCTGTCACTGAGTCATCAGAATACAGGGAGGATATAGAGAATGCCAGGTATGTGTGAGATGGTATGGACACTGTCCCTTTCCAAGTGAGCTCAACCTTGCGAGGGACAACAGTGTTACCAAAAGGCTGGGGATGTAGCTTAGTGGTAGCACACCCCTAGCACAAGGTCCTGAGTTCCAGCCACAGTAGTAAAAGGAAAAAAAGATACTGCTCACCCCTCTCAATTGCTATAAAAGAATAGGGGTTGTGGTGGGGACAAGAAATCGGGGTCCCTGAAAAAGCAGCATTTATATTGAAGATAAGTCACATGCATTGAGGATGGAAGGGTGGGCCATACCTCAGAGCCCAAGGTGAGCCAGACTGGCAGGACCAGGTTGGGGCCTTGGAACCCCAGGAGGAGCTTTGGCCTTTATCGTAATTACATTGGGAACTGCCAAAGAATTGAAGCAGTGGTCTTACAAGATCAAATCTGTGTGTTGAAAGGTCACGTTGGTGAGAACCCATGGAGAACAGCTTGGGTCTCTTCTAGGGCTCCAAGTGACTGTGCTGGGGTGGGAGCTGTGGCCTGGTCTCTGGCCAAGCCACCAGACCCACTCTCTTCTCTCTCCAGCAGCAGAGCTGGGGACCCATGACCAGCTAGCCATGGAACCATTTGGCTCCAGCCACCAGCCCCTTAGGTGAGGACTCCACCTGGGGCCTATTGCCCATTCCAAACCATGGAGGTGAAGAGAGCACTTGCAGCCAAGGGAACAGTTCTTTGAAAACCGTGGTGCAGCTCTGCCAGCTCTTCCCGTGGACCATCTTCCAGAGAGGTGCTTCTTCCTGTTGGCCCAGGAACTGGGGTGCTACACCTCCACGGATGGGGAGGTGGGCCCTCGACCTGGCCTTTGTGTGGAAGGCGCTGTTGACGCTGGGCCTGGTTCTTCTCTACTACTGCTTCTCCATTGGCATCACTTTCTACAACAAATGGCTGACGAAGGTAACCGGGGGCCTCGCCAGTGCAAGGCCTAGCCCCAAAGTGGCCAGAGTGGGCACAGCTGTATTTATTGGCCCATGGTGGCTCCTGCCTGGACATTGGCCCTTGGCAAGGCTAAGCAGGTAGCTAGCAGGTGTGGTGGAGATGGGCCTGGGACAGGACTGAGCCCCTGGGCTGATCTCTGATCTCCACACTGGGTACTAACCTTTTGTTCCAAGGGGTTGCAATGTAGCTAAGACCCATGCAAAGTTCTAGATTGGCCCTGTGGGGTTGCAGTGTAACTGAGACCCATGCAGAGTGCTAGATCAGCCCCTGCCACCGGGAGGGGAGGAGACAGACTGGGACAGCTTTCCAGCCAGTCCTCTTGTCTCCTCTGCACCCCACAGAGCTTCCACTTCCCCCTCTTCATGACCATGCTGCACCTGGCCGTGATCTTCCTCTTCTCTGCCCTGTCCAGGGCACTGGTTCAGTGCTCTAGCCACAGGGCCCGTGTGGTGCTGAGCTGGACCGACTACCTCAGGAGAGTGGCTCCTACAGGTATGAAGGGGCATGAGGAGGGCTGCTGGAGAATCTAGGCCAAGAACCAGAGGAACCCTTGGCGCCTCGAGGCCTCCCTTTTCCTCCTCCCTCTACTCTCTTGACCCTAGACTATGCTGCATCTCAGCCCTCCCTATCTAACCATGGCCTGAGCTCCCTGAATCCAGAGCATAGAGCAGGTCGCTTCCCTGCCCTTGCTGCCTGATGTTGGCTCCACCAGACACTGAGAAGGTGAGCCTTACCAGGGTGGCCATGTTGGTCTGTGTCAAAGGTTTCCTAGTACTAGTGTTGAGTAGGCAAGACCTGAAGGGTAGTGACCCTGTGAGTGGGCACCCAGTGTCATGTGAAGCCAGAGCAGGGGTGAAACTCACCCAGTGCTAGAACTCTGTTGGTGAGAGAGAGTGAGAGAAAAGAGAGTTGGCAGGGCTGTTCCTGCGGGGCAGGTATGCCCCTGAGCAGTTTGACAGGGGGTGGCAACACCCCCACACACACACACACTCACACCCCACTTTTGGCCAGGTGTTAACTCTTGAGTTGCTGGATGGAAAGGAAGACTGCACTGTCTGGGTATCACCCTTCTCTCCACAGCACTGGCAACAGCACTTGATGTGGGCTTATCCAACTGGAGCTTCCTCTACATCACCGTCTCACTGTGAGTACCAGCCACACCCTCCACCTCCCTTTAGGCCAAGCTTGCTTGACTTGGCTGTCTGGCGGTCTGCTCAGCTGGATATGGGCCAGCTACTCTGCTGCTCTCTGGGACCAGCCCTTGCTTTCTCAGCTCCTCCCTGATACCTATCAGCTCTCCAGGAAGCCTCCAGCTCTTCTGTAAGCTCGGCACAGATTGCTCTGCCTGCCTGCCAGGCAGCAGGGGGGTGTGGGGAAGCCAGGAGACCCAACAGGGCAGTCACAGTGGCTCAGTGGGTAGAGAGTAGGAAACAGAGGAGGGGCAGTTTGCAGAGCACTGCTTGTTAGAGCCTAGCTGGGCAGGGGCTGTACAGTGGTCACTGATGTCTTGCTTCAGAGAGCATAGCCCCTCCCTTTTCTTCGTCCCAGTTTTTCTTGCCCCTCCTTACCTGATCTCCACCAGTGGCCAGGTACAGAACAGAACTTGGTTAAGCTCAGTGTCAGACCCCGCCCCCCCAGCCCCCAACAGTAAGGCATCTTAGAGACTTCTTCCCATGAAAGGTCAGTCCCTCATCAACACAGGCCAGCCCCTTTTGGTCTTTGGGGTCTGGTTGCCCTGCTGCCTTGAGCAGCACTAGCTTCCCTCTAGGAATCCAGGATGCATTGTGGGTATCTCTGCTTCCAGGTACACAATGACCAAATCCTCTGCTGTGCTCTTCATCCTGATTTTCTCTCTGATCTTCAAGCTGGAGGAGTTGGTAAGACCCTACCTCCCTTGCCCCACCTGTCACTGCAGATGCCCAGGGTAAAAGGGAGCCTGAAAGGTGGCCTGTCAGTGTGTGACAGGAGACCATCCTGTCCCAGGTGGCCAGAATGCCCTTCTCTGAGAGAGAACCTAGCCAAGGTAATAGCAGAATGTTTACAAACAAGTACAACTGGGCCTGACAGAATGAAAACACATGAGAGTCTGCAGGATTGGGGCTTAGCTCCAGGATCCACTGTTCAGTGATCTTTGTCCGTTGGGGAACACTTGGGACTTGGGATGAACATCAGCACTATCATATTTCAGAATAGATAGGGTGTTGGGAACATGCCAGCCAAATGTCAACCCCTTGTCCAGGTTTGCCCAGGACCCCTGGACAGGGTTAGACAGAGAAGAATTTCTTGGCCCAGTGGCATTCTGGATGGCTACTAGCTCCAAATGTGATAAGCCTGAGTCTCAAGCCCCAAAGTAAGCCGAACTGTCCCATCCTAGCGTGCTGCCCTGGTCCTGGTGGTCCTCCTCATCGCTGGGGGCCTCTTCATGTTCACGTACAAGTCTACACAGTTCAACATGGAGGGCTTCTTCTTGGTGCTGGGGGCCTCGTTCATTGGTGGCATCCGCTGGACCCTCACCCAGATGTTGCTGCAGAAGGCTGAGCTGGGTGAGCCCATAAGAGAGCCACAGGCTGGGGGCTGGGCAAGTATAGACCAATACCAGGCTGAGCCTGATGGGTCCCCATGTCCATCCTACAGGCCTCCAGAACCCCATTGACACCATGTTCCACCTGCAACCACTCATGTTTCTGGGTCTCTTCCCTCTCTTTGCTGTATTTGAAGGTACGTTGGATCATCTACCTCTTAGTACCTTGGTATGACATCCCATGTTCCTGCTCTGAGCCCAGCACAGTGCTAGAGCTACAGAGTCACGAGAACATATTCTCTCTCTGGTGGTTGTGGTTTGGGACTGGATGGACACATAGAATCCCATGTGTCAAAGGCTGTAGAGAAAAAGTGTGAAATGTGGGGTGTCCGAGCAGAGTGTACACAGCCCCAGAGGTGCCTGGGCTATTACTGTCATTTTAAACTCACTGGCTCATGCAGTCTTCCCTCTGACCAAATGGGGAGGACTGTTACCAGAACCATTGGGCAGGAAAAAGAAACTGAGGCCAAGAGAGGGGATGAAAGCTTGCCCAAGGTCCCATAGCTCATAAATAAACAAGCCAGACTTTGCACCCAGCAGTCTGGCTCCCTGAGGCTCAGCCCCTTGTCACACAGTGCACATGCCTCAAGGGAACAGAAACGGGATCTGTCTCAGGTGTAGTGGGTGGGTTGTAAAGGGGCTTGGAGGACCATGCGACTTGGAAGATAAATGATGTGTGGGTGGGCTAGTGCACCAGGGCAGCCTAGGAAGCAGGGCAGAAGGCTGTGTGTGTTCAGGGAACATGGACTGTATGAGCTGAGAGGGGCTTCCATGGCAGGAGTGGGGGCCACCCTGTAGCAGCCTGGGTAGATAGGCCACCCTTCCTGCCCCTGTGGCTTCCAAAGAGGCCAGGCCGAGGGCTGTACAGGTGGAGTGATGCTGCCTTCTTTCTTGGATTAGGCTTTGTCCCCTGTTGTTTATCCTTCCTCCCAGATTCCCAGCTGTCCTCAGGGTCGTTACAGAAAATCCATCCCACATCCATTTAAGTTTCAAGCAGTGAAGCATCTCCAGCCTCCCTGAGAAAATTATTCCACAGCCCCGTTGTCCAGGAAACTTCTGTACAGAGCCTCCTGTTTTTCTTCTTTTAAATCCCTCCCCATTCTTTCATTATGCCCCTCATACCAAACACCACACTCGCCCCCTCCCTAGGTGTCCTCACTGTTTCCAGCTCTGCAGACCTCATCCAACAGCCCCTGGTTGCTGCCACTTAGTAAAGCTGCCTGGATTTAGCTCCTTTAATCTTTTCTGGTAAATTAATCCCCCAAGCGCCTTCATGACTTATGTTGCTCTTCCCCGAATTCCCTTCAATTTGCCAACGCCTCTGCAATACTGCTGAGCCCAGCGCCAACCAAGATGGCCCACATGGCAAGACTGTTGACCTAGGGCAGACTATTGGTGTGTTTCTGTGGCACCCCCTTTCCAGACCCCCTCCACCTCACACGTGTGTCTCCATTGTGCCCAGTGGGTGCTGACTTCACCCCCTGATGACAGACCATGGGGACCTTGCTGTAGGAAGAGCCCAGAGAGTCCTATCAGAAAGAGGCTGCAGCTCCACAAAGTTAAAGCAAAAATCGGTGTGCTGTGCAGTGTGCTCTGGAGCAAGAGGCTCTGGCCTTAATCATTGTATTTCCATGTGTGCAGTTTTCTTTGTTTTTGTGTTTTGTTTGGTACACGGTCACATGTAGCCCAGGATGGCCTTGAGCTCTCTGTTGTAGCTGATGCTGGCCTGATCCTTCTCCCTCCACCTCCTAAGTGCTATGATTACAGGCAACACACCTAACTGTTCTCTTTCGGAGTTAACTTTCATCAGATTATACTGCTTGTTGGAGAAATGACAGTCTGGTCTCAGTCCTGTCATTCCATCAGTAGGAAACCCACAGGCAGAAAGGAGACATCTCTCTGCTCAAATCCTGTAACTTTGTAGTAGCAAGACCCAGATTTGGGCTGGGCTACAGCTCAGAGCACTTGCTGGCCTGAGTAAGGCCCTGGGTTTCATCCCAGCACCACGAAACGTATATATGTGCATATGCATGCACATACCTGTACACACACAGTCTAAAGGTGCAGGACCCTGCGGCCGTTTTTCTACATAGTGCCAGCCCCTCTAGTTCAGCCCACAGCTCCAATTGTGCTCTGTTTGAATCACCAGCTTTTCTTGCCCAGGCTCTGGCAGTCACCATGGTCTGCCACGTCTCAGCCCATCTGTGTGAAGCCATTTTAAAACCCCCATTCTTTCTCCCACCTCAGACAATCAGCAGGTGCTCACCAGCCCCCCTGCCACGATGACCAGGCTCAGGCTATCGGGCAGGGCTAGCCAGTTGGCCCAGACCTCCCAGTCTCTCCTGTTGCTTTCAGGTCTCCATTTGTCCACCTCTGAGAAAATCTTCCGTTTCCAGGACACCGGGCCGCTCCTGCGGGTGCTTGGGAGTCTCTTCCTTGGTGGGATTCTCGCCTTTGGTTTGGGCTTTTCTGAGTTCCTCCTGGTCTCCAGAACGTCTAGCCTCACCCTCTCCATTGCGGGCATTTTTAAGGTACACACGGAGAGGACACCAGGTCTGTCCTAGAGGTAGTCCATGGGAGCTGCTAGTAACTTCTCTTCCTGTACCCTGAGAGCGTTAGAGAGGAGAGCAGTGTGGGGCCCTGGTGTGACAATCTCCCTGCAGAGCCAGGCCTTACGGCACCAAGCCTGGAGTACACATACACTGTGCCTTAACACCAGCTCTGGTAGCAGCCTGGAGCCCCTCATCTAGGCTCATCGGTGAAAATCCCAACACAGAGCTGGGTCTAACCTGCGCAGGGCTTTCTCTGACCAAGTAGACTCCATGCTGTAGCAGCTCTCTCAGTGCAGGTGTGTAGATCTCCTGGGGCAGCGAGTGAACTCAAAGCCGTGGTCCTCAGGAGGCCTGTCTGACCAGTCCCTCTGCTGTCTCTTCATAAAGAGCCATGCTGAGGGCTGCACTCCTGGCTATATAAGGGCTCAGCTGTTTGACCTGCTTCGATTGGTATTCTGTGGGCAGCACCTATGTGGTTACATCTCCGTAACACCAGGAGGCTGGCAGGGAGTGCCCTGGGTGGGCAGGTCCACCGTCTGCACTGGCCCAGACCTCAGTGTACCCAGGGTCCCATTCTGCTTGCCACAGCCAGCTTCTGACCCGTTTCTTACCCTCTGCCCACAGGAGGTTTGCACCCTGCTCTTGGCAGCTCACCTGCTGGGTGATCAGATCAGCCTTCTGAACTGGCTGGGCTTTGTCCTCTGTCTCTTGGGCATCTCTCTGCACGTTGTCCTCAAAGCCCTTCATTCTAGAGGTACTGGAGCCCTTCTCCCTGAGGCCTATAGCCCTGCTGACTTCCCCCGTCCGGCCTTACCGGGAGAGCCCATGTCTTGGTTTTCCCAGACTGATAACAGCCCCACTGTCCCGCCACCTTTTCCCCCCTCATTGTTCTAGCTCAGAACATGTGCCAGGTGGTGCTGCCACCACTGGGAGGGCAGACGGGAGGGGACCCTGGGAGACTTGCAGCATGCAAGAGCACTATCAGGTCAGTAACTGTGGTTTGTCTACCCCAAGGTGGTGGTGACCCTAAGACCCAGAAAGACCTGGGCTCAAACACGGACCTGGAGCTGCTGCTCCGGAGCAACCAGCAGGAGGATGAGGACAATGAAGAAGAGGACGGTTTCGTGGCCCTAGGGCAACAGTGACCAGAAGCATCAAAAGCAGCCAGTGCTGCAGGGACTGGGGACCCAGGTGGTTCCTCACATCAGCTGTAAATGGTAGCTGGGGGTGGGGGGCTGTGTGGGGCTGGTCACAGGGGTAGGACCCTGGGAAGAGGCACTAGTCAGGGGCCTTTGGCTTCTGCCCTTCCCCCTAGAGTGAGCACCAGGCTCAGCTGGAACCTGACTAGAGCTGGCCCTCTGTTGAAGTCTAGCAGCAGAGGGAATGGATGGCATCTTCTCCACTCTTGGTCTGGCTCTGGGAGCCACGAGGAACTTCAGAGGTGTGGTAGCCTTCCTAGATGACTGACTTTGGTCCACAGGGCATTTGGGAAAGGGTGATGGACAGGCTGGACCTCATCTGGACAGTAGCTTCCTCAGAAAGCAAATTGATTTATAATTGGGAAATCAGTGGTTTCCTGCTCCGTTGGCCCTAATGTTTGTTGCCTACAGTGTGAGAGCTAAGAGAACTGGGGGGACCTGGCCTCTGCCCCTTTCCCGCCTGAGGCGTGGTTAGGTCTGGTGGGCCCTCCGTCTGGCCTCCTGCCTCACTCCTACCCCGTTGGAGTCCCAAAGTCCTCTCCTTGGGCCCTCCCACACCTACAGCAGAAAATAAATGAAATTTTCTCAGTACTGTATTGTGGAGACTTTATACATTTTCATGGCCTACATTTGAATCCTGAAACTGTCACATACTGTGTGACCTTAAGCGGATGACTGAACTTCTCTGTGCTATAGTTTTTTATCTGTGAAAAGAGGATAATGTCTTTCTGAAGAATGGTATAGATTAAATGTTAAAATCATTTACCAACCAAGAGACCAGAGCCTAGAAAAGAAAGCACTGGGTGGCCAGGCAAGGATTCCAGACCAGGCCTGTATGTTGCATGTGTGAGGTGGGTCTCAGTTTTGGACCCTGGGCTGTCCGCTCACTGAGACAAGTCAGGCTCCTTCAGTAGGCAGTCTTGGCTGAACTGCAAGGGCTGCGGTGTGCTGCAGTGCTGAGCCCCTAATAGTTTGGTGCCTGACAGTGACATCATCCTCAGCTGTTCTGATCCCTTCCCAGCCTAGGCTGTCTCCCATCCCGAGCTGTGTTGTCCCTCTCTCCTGTCCCGTGTCTCCTCCCCACAAGCTGCAGTTGTCCTGCAGAGGTGCTTCAGACGTTCACGGCAGGTGGCGCCATTGCTCTGGCAGTGTGGCTCCAGCACTGCCCGCTGCCACCTGTGCCCAAACTCAGGCAGCAGGGGGTGTCTGACAGGCACAGTAGTGGCTGTGGGCGAGGGCCCGGAAGGGGCTTTGGATAGAATTGGAGCCACTAGAGCTCACTTGGTTATACCCAGAACACAAGCCGGTCTGCAGACTTCTGGAAGGGACAGATAGTAAATATTTCTATTGGGAACCATATGGCGTCTGTTGCAACTTGTAGTAGGGAAGATGCCTTGCGTGGCATGGACACAAAAGGGTGTGGCTGCATCCCAGGGAAGTGATTTCCAAAAGCACATTCGGCTTGCTCATCCTTCTGTAGAGGAATCCCTTCAAGTGAAGAGACCAGGTCCATTTCACAGGGAGACTGAGGCCCTGGAGGAGCAGCGACTACCTGAGGCCCTCAGAGCTCTGTGCACAGAAGGAATGGGAACTAGGATCAGCCTCCAGTTCCCATTCCCTGTCCACCTCTGCCCTCCAAAACAACGCCTTACCTGGCTCCTGCATCACTGTCCCCTTTGGATTGTTCAAACATCAGGAGTACAGAAAGCTCTTGTTCTAGCCCATGACATGCGGAGAGCCAGCCAAGGAGGAGCCTGGAGGCTGCTTGTGTTCAGGAGTGCCACATAGCCCTCTGGCTCAGGTAGATTAGAGCTGCCTGTCTGCTCTGCGCCATCCCCCCTCCAGGACAGGAGCTGGCGCTGCTGTCTGCTGCAGTAATTACAGGGTGCGGAGTGGGCCCTCACCGCACACATGTTGGGTTCAATGACAGCCTCTCACTTAGCAGCAATTACCAGCAGGGCCTAGAGGAGACTCCCTCCCCTCCTCTCCCACCCGGCCCACCCAGTTGCCTGGCCTCCAGGGCCAGACTGTCCACCCTCAGCCCTGAGCCCTCCAACCACCCATTCTGTCTGCGGCCACTGCTATCTCAGGGGCCACAGCATCACCATGGCAACTCAGCGTTTGCCCAGGTTGAGAGAAAGCTGAGGATGTGGCTGGTCTCTCCAAGGCTGTGCTGTCTGTCCCCAGCTCTAGGGCTGCTGCAGCAGCAGGGAGGCGAAGGCTGACCTACAGGTCTGAGTTTTAAGTGCTTACGTGCCCACCACCTCTCCCAGGAGCCCATGGGAGGAGGAAGGTTAATGCCCCCAATATACTAGGACACCTGCGGTTGGCATTGTGCAGACAAGAGCTAGCTGGAAGTTTGCTGAGCGCCCTGAGCCATCAGGCAGGCCCTGGCATATCTGCATCTTCATTCATCTTCATTCTACCCCCACCTCAGGTGCTCGGGATCATCTCCCATCTGTTTCTGCTTCCTGCACTGTGAAAACCCTGGTGGCCCAAGAGTCATTACCGGACATCAGGAGAATTGGCTCCTTGGTACTTTCGGGAACCTCTGCATCAACTAAAGCATTCCAGAGAACTGGGGGTCGGGGTGAAAGGCTCCTGGATCATCCTTTGAGGGTGACAGCACCCAGGGAGTGCTGGACATGTGGCAGATTATTGGAGTTGAGGGCAGTCATTTGACCTTCCAGCCCAGGGAAGAAGGGCAGGACATGGGGGACCACTCTTTGGCCCTCCCTGTGGGTTATGCAATCCAGAGCAGCAGGAATTCATGTACTTATCACATGGCTGTGGAAACCAAGTTCACAGAGGCTGAGGATCAGGATTCAGATCCGCTCGTCTCTGCCCTGGGATGTGCTGAGTGACCTTGAGCCCATCCACTCTGAACCTGAACAATTGTATTGTCTAAGTGACTGTGAAGATGGAAGGATGTGTAGAAATATACTTGCAGTGTTGGGTGCACAGTAGTCAGTGCTCAGTGTCAGGGTTGAGAATGTCACAGCCTACCCAGGTGGGGAGAGAGGGGAGCAGGCAGCATCAGAGCCCAGCCTTTGGCAGTTGCCATACTTGCTATGAGGAGCCATTTAATAAATACTTGTTTCGGGAAGGAATTGTCAGTAGTACAAAGTTGAGCAGGTGAGATGGTTCAGCAGTTGAAAGTGCTGCTGCGAAGCCTAAAGACCTGAGTTTGATCCCCAGGACCCACATGGTAGAAGGAGAGAACCAATTCCTGCAGGTTGTCTTCTGATCTCCATGTGTCATGGCATGAACATACACATGTGCACACACACAAACAGCAAACAAATGTCAAAAAATATGTGGAGGGGATGGTGCTGGTTATAATTTAGGTTTTTTGAGACAGGGTCTCCCTGTAGCCCCAGATGGCCAGGAGTTCGCTGTGTAGATCAGGCTGGGTTTAAAACTCAGAGGTCTGCCTGCCTCTGCCTCCCAAGTGCTGGGATTAAAGGTGTGTACCAGCATGTCCAACTGGTTATAACAGTTTCAGTAAAACAAAATGGTTCCCATCCCCACTACCAGCCATACATGCCAGTCTCCAGTCTCTGCCCATCCCCTAGCCACATAGCCCTGACACAGCTAGGCCCTTCCCCCAGCTTCAGAGCATCCAATGAGCTTGACTTCTGTTCCCATGGTTATTTACAGTTTCGTTGGCAACTAGTACATTTCCTGAAGCAGGCCGGCAACCCCCAGGCTCCAGCATCTGTTGGCAGGGCTGTCCCTTTCCCTGATGTCTGATGAGAACGCGCCTGCTGGGGACAAAGAGGGACAGAATAGAGGACCCAAAGGAAATGCATTAGAATGCATTCAGGAAATGTTTTGGAACGTCTGCCTGGTGCCTGCCTAGTGCTAGCTGCTTAATGGAAGTCATTAAAACACCATCCCTGTCCTCAAGGAACTTCTGCAGGGCTTTGAACCCAGCAGCTTCCCTGGGAAGTCCATTGAGAAATGGAAGTTAGAGTGTGGATGTTTATTAGAAAGTGGTCCTGGGGAAGGAGGAAGGATGGGACTTGGCAGAGTCTCATGCAACAGCAAAGCAGTCCCAAGGCCCCTCAGAGCTACCCTGAGAGGGAGTGAAAGGCTTGAGCTTTTACTCATTGCTCACAGTCACTGGCAGTGGGCCTGCCCCTGGAATGAGGCATGACTCCCAGTGAGGCCATTCTCTTCAAATCAAGACAGTCTGACAACGGTTGACAGCTGAGGGTACTGCATCACAGTGTCACCATCCTCAAGGCCACAGCCAGGCTCTGAGGATCATCAGAGATCTCTACAGAGGAAAACAATGCCTGGCATGTATGTGCACGTGTGTATTTTTCTGGGGAAGAGTGCCCTTAACTCCTAAAAAATTTAGAACCACCGATCTAGGGAAAGCCAGAGTTGTCCAAGATTTCAGTGGACTCAGAGATACACACTGTAGTTGTTCAGTAAATATGAAAGGATTAGCGAGTGAGTGGATGGGTGGATGAGTAGGTGGATGAATGGATGGATGGACATGGATGGATGAATGAGTGCATGAATGGGTGGAGAGATGGATAGATGACTAGACAGATGGATCACTGAACAAGTGTATGGAAGGATGAGTAGCTGCATGGATGGATGGATAGATGAGGTAGTGAATAAATGGACTGATGGATGAAAAGTGGATAATTGGGTGGATGGATGAGTAAATTGGTGGGTGAGTGGATGGATAGATGGAGAGATGGGTGCTAGATGAGAGATGGGTGCTGGATGGAGAGATGAGTAGATGGGTAGGTAGATGATGGACGATAGGTAAATGGATGGATAAACAATAGTGAAATGTCTGGGAGACAGAATAGGGCATAACCAATTCTGTCTGGATCCATTTGGGTGAGGAGGAGAGCTATTTCCAGGAAGAGCTGCCCTTTTGAACTGAGTCTTCAGGACAACATAAGAGCTTGCTAGGGACACTAAAGAAAAGCATAACACAAAAAGTTAAGCAGACACAAAGACACAGAGGTTGGGTGAGCACCGGGACGGTGTTTGGACAATTTTACCATGACTGGCTGGAGGCACACAGAAAAAAAAGAAGGGGAAGGGTAACTGACCAGCCTCTGAAAAGCCCAGGGTTCCCAGGAGGCATCCTGACAGAGACTTCCACCTGGTTCTCAAGGAGCAGGTTATGTCCCCTCCCCCACATCATTCCACCAATGCACACTAGGTCCTGAAGAGCATCCCATAAGAGCCATGAACATTGCCATTTGCCCGTCTTTCTCATCCCTGATGTCTTTTAGTCCTACGCTGCAGAAATGGCTGTTATTTACAGCCCCACTTTCCAGATGAAAATTGGGTAGAAAGAAGCAGAGCCACCTGCCCAAGCCACTAAACATGGAGCCCTTCCTCCAAGAGCCCAACCCTTTTCTTCTCCCCAACTCTGGGAGGGGTGGCAGCAGTTTTGATACCTTCCTGTCAATTAGGTCCCTCGGCCTAGGGACAGAAGTAATGGCCCTCTGTGGGGGGCCCAGGTCTAGCAGGGCATTCTCTTGCTATCTTTTGGCCCCGGGAGGAATCCCCCGCTGAGCCCTGCCTCCATCCTGTTCAGGGCTGCCCCATGAATTAAACATGCCCCCGTGGTTAACTCAGTAATGCTTTTATTAATAGTTAATTACTCAACGTGCACTGGGGAAATGAGACTCACTCAGGCCTCGTAAATTAAGGCAGTGATCTCCCGAAGGAAACCAATGGGAGTTCATTACCCCGGCCCCTTCCCTCACTGTACCTCTGGGCTTGCCATTTAGCTGTACTAATCTAGACATGCTGGCTGGTGGGGTGAAGGGACAGGGACCTTGTGTAGGGGAGATGGTACTGGAGTCTGAGCCTCTAGGTGAGAGGAGGGGCTGAGGAGCAGGACAGAACTGTCAGTGAGTGAGAAAATGTTAGCTTCTCCTGGGTTCCGTGTCACTGCTGGGGAGGTACAGCCTGCAGGGATTCCCAGTCAGGGCAAAGCCACCTGTGACAGGCAACGGACTCCTCCATTCAGTCCAGGCCTGTTCCTATTGCTGCAACACACACACACACACACAGAGAGAGAGAGAGAGAGAGAGAGAGAGAGAGAGAGAGAGAGGCACTTCTGTCCCTATTGCAACTCAGAGACAGAGAGAGACAGAGAGAGATAGAGAGAGACAGAGAGAGAGGCGCTTCTGTCCCTATTGCAACTCAGAGACAGAGAGAGACAGAGACAGAGAGAGAGAGAGAGAGAGGTGCTTCCTGGCCTGTCCCTATGTTCAAGGCCAGCCTGGTCTACACAGGAAGTTCCAGGCCAGCTGGGACTACAGGGAGAGCCTGTCTCAAAAAGACGAGAGAGAGAGAGAGAGAGAGAGAGAGAGAGAGAGAGAGGAAAGAGAGAGGCGCTTCCTCACCCCCCATTCTCGCCTTTCTCATTTCACAGGTGTCAAGACTTCCCCTTCTACGTTTTTGTTGTGGCTAAAGCCAATTTCCCATCCTGAGTCTGCTGCTGCCCGGCTGAATAAGGGCCTATTCTAACCTGGCTTGGCTTTTCTAAATTTAACTCTCTCCTGTGTGTTTTGTTTCCCAGGAGACCGAAGCCCCTCCGTGTCTCCTGGGAAAAGCCAGCCGATGCCTGCTCTGAGCCTCCGAGCCTACTGTGTGCCAGGGCCTGTTTCTGAGGTCTGTGTTCATTGATTTCCAACAGGGAGACTCCCACCTCCCTGCATTTCCCTTTCTGCATCTGAAAACAGGTGTCAATCATACCTGTCTGGGGTATTCACAATGATGAGATTCACTATTGGAATACTTTAAAACACACACTCCAAATGGCTGCTTTGTTTGGGAGTTTTCTGTTTGTATGTAGTGAGGGAGGGTATGTGAGAGTGTGTGTACGCGTGTGTACGCATGTAGAGACCAGCGGTCAACCTTGGGTGTGGGTGTTGGTCTTCAGGAGCTGTCTGCCTTGGTTTTGTTTTGTTTTGTCTTTTTGAGAGAGTCTCCCTGTAGCCCCAGCTGGCCTGGAACTTGCTATGTGGACCAGCCTGGCTTCAGTCTCACAGAGATCTGCCTGCCTCTGTCTCCTGAGTGCTAGGATTGAAGGTAGGCACCACTATGCCCAGTTAACATTTCAACCTTGTATTATTATTATTATTATTATTATTATTATTGGTCTTTTTGTCTTTTTGAGACAGGGTCTCCCTGTAGCCCCAGCTATCCTGGAACTCACTATGTAGACCAGGCTGGCCTTGAACTCACAGAGATCCGCCTACCTCTGCCTCCTAAGTGTTGGGACTACAGGTGTGTGCCACACCATGGCCGGCTTCCAACCTTGTTTTTTGAGGCAGGGTCTCTCATAGGCCTGGAGCTCACTGAGTAAGCTAGGCTGACTGGCCAGAGTGTTCCAGGGACCCACCTGCCCCCACCCCGGCATGCTACCTCCTCACCCTCCCATCGCCCCGACCCCTGAGCTGGGATTACAAGTGTGTGCTACACATGGTTTGTTGCTTTTTTTCCAAAACATAGCAAGCACTTTACCAACTAAGCTATCTCTCTGGCCCTGTTTTGGTTTGGGGGTTTTGTTTGTTTTTTGAGCCACGGTCTTATTCTGTAGCCCAGGGCTGGCCTTGAATTCATAACAATACTCCTGTCTCAGCCTCAGTGCTGGAATCACAGGCTGGAGCCCTCATATCTGGCTTCAAGCGGCTACTATAATTATTGCCTTCCTCACAATCATCGGCCACTTGAATACTGTCCCCACAGTCCAGAAAGTAGTGTTGGGAACACGGAACCAGAACTTGATTTGCTGTGTTCCTTCAGTGGAGGCAAAGTGGGAAGCTGGCCCCTCTGCTGGAGAGCACACTACTCACAGGAAAGATCTGCCATCTGTCATAAAACCTCCTGAGGCTGTGGAGGTTGAGACAGCAGGAGCTCCACTTGGGTTATGGCGCTGGCCCAGGTTGGAATCCTGGCTCACCCAACAGCTGTCAATCGCTCCAGTTTCCAGGACTGGAAAATGGGCTCACGGTAACCTCCTCTGCCAACAGGTGCCATAGGATTTCTGGATGAAGAACCTGACATCTAGAAACCTTTCAGAACTCCCTGGCCCTGGTTTCTCTGTATGAGTGGTAAGAGGACCACCAAGCCCTCCCTCTCTCCCACAGAACAGGACCACCTTCCTGGCAAGCAGGAGCAGCTCTTACTATGGTCAAGGCCCCTCAAAAGCTGAGCTGCTGGGGTTAAACCCTCCCTAGTTCACAAGGTGGCCCCTGGCCTAATGAGGGCTCTCCTGGACCAGGGAATGCAGAGGGCTGGGGACAAATGGCCACCTCACATCCACACCAGCTCCTAGCCGCTTTGGCAAGTGGAGGTGGGCCTCTGACTCTGACCCCCAAATTGCTAGAGACACTCATTCACAGGCTCAGAATCTAGGCTTGACACATCCCCAGTTTGGGAGCACAAGCCGCAGAGGACTGCAGCTCGGGGTTCATACATAATATGTAGCGTCAGATTTAAATGTCACTGCTGCAGGCAGCTGACCCGGGTTCCCACACAATGGGCCGTGAGGGGTGCCTCCACCGCCTCTTCATCTTCCTGGCGGTAGCTGACCAAAGGGAGGGAGATTTGGTTTCTTAAAAAACTAAACAGTTGTTGAGCGCTCTGGCGTTGCCTGGGCAACAGCCGAGGGGGAGCGAGAAGCATCTTATTGTTTAAAGTTATTCTTGCTCGATTTCAAAGGTCTGCTCTGAAAAGACCGCATTCTCCAAGCAGAAGCTTCGCCTCTCTGGGCCAGCCGTGCAAGCAGCTCCCGCTGCCCTCAGTCCCATCCCCACTCCAACCTGAGGCTGTGGAAGGGGCAAGGTTGTGCTATCAGGTGTCCGAGGGAACCTCCCTGCCGTGCCCTGGGCATTCTCCCTGAGCCAGCAGGACTCACCTGGTGTTAAGACACAGACAGAGTGCTGGGCTGCCCCAGCCACTGGCTGCTTTTCCAGCCACTTTATGATCTGGGCATTTGCACACAAAGAGAGTGACTTAGGGGGCAGCTCCACATGACTTGGAAGGGGGAATCCTAGCCATATGAATTTTGAGAGGTGGGTATCTTGGCTGTCAACTTAGGAGCTAGATGCAGGTGGCCTTGTCTGGTCATTATATGGGGACAGTGGGACTATTTGAGAAATTGTCAAGCAGCCTGGCATCTGTGCCCTTCTGCCCTCTCACTATGCTGTGTTGGAATTGTTTGTGTTTCTCTCTTCCCCACGAGACTGTCGGCTTTCTGGCAGCAAGGCCGTGTCTATTCATCTCTGTGTGTTCTCATAAGTTGACTGAAATACTTTCAGGAGCAAAGCAAATGCTGAAAATCCAGATGTGATGCACATATATTTTTAATTACAAATGTTTAGATAGTGAACACATACACGATACACAGCTCAGACGGTTTGAACAGGATATGTGCTCATGTCTCCTGGTACCTAGTTTCTCTGCATGGGGACAGTCATGGTTCCCTCCTTCCAGTGTATCCTTTCAGAAATATTCTGTCATAAAAAATCAAGTGCGCATCAAATAAGATGTGCTATTCATATCGCAGACCCCAGTGTCTAGCATAAGGACACAGTCACAGACAGATAGATAAAGGAAGGAGGGAAAGGGATAGATGGATGAATGAGTGGATGGAAAGATGTTTAGGTAGATGGATGGGCTGATGGATAGGAGGATAGATGGATGAGTGGATGGATGGATAGATGGGTAGGTGGCTGGATGGATAGATGGGTGGGTAGATAGGTGGAAGGATATATGGATGATGAATGAATGGGTGGATAGGTGGGAGGATGGATGGATGGATGGATGTGTGGATAGATGGGTAGGTGGTTAGGTGGAAGGACAGATGGATGATGGATGGATAAATGGATATGGATGGATGGGTAGATGGATGGATGGGTAGATAGATGGGTGGGTGGATGGATGGATGGATTGGTAGATGAATAAGTTGGAAGATAGATGTATGTATGTATGTATGTATGGATGGATGGATGGATGGATGGATGAGCCAGTGAGTGAGAGGATAGATGAATCAATGAATGGATGGATAGATGAGTGGGTACATACATGGTGGGTGGATAGGTGGGAGACAGATGGATAGGCAGGTAGATAGATGGATGGATGAATGACAGTTATAGATTGATAGAGCTATAGAAGGCATGTAGATTGATAGGTAGGTTGATGAATGGGTGGGTGGATAGGTGGGTGGTTGATAGGTGAGAAGATGAATGGATGGGAGATGGATGGATGGATGGATGAGTTGATGGGTGAGAAGCTGGGTGAATGAGTTGATGGGTAGTTAGGTGGATGAATGGGGTGGGAGGGTAGTAGATGGTGGATGAATGTGTAGATGGATGGATGGATGGATTGATGATGGGTGAGAAGATAGATGGAAGGGTGGGTGGGTAGATGAATGGATGGATGAGTTGATGAGTGAGAGGATAGAAGTATGAATGGATATATGGATGACAGATGGGTGTATGGTTAAGTAGATGGGTGGATGGGTCAATGGGATAGATGGGAGATGACCGGGTGGGTGGATGGATTGGTGGATATATAGAGGTGAATGGTGAGGGTGAATGGGTGGATAGGAAGATGGACAAATAAATGGATAGGTAAATATATGGGTAGATCTATGAACAGCTGGATGATAGGTCGGTAGATGGGTGGGTGGTAGGTGGGTTGATAACTCTTCCCTTGCCCATCTCTCCACTTGCCCACTTACTCCCTCCCTCATCTATATAAGCATACTACCAGTTCTCTCACATATGTCCAGATTCTCCAATAAGAGGTCCTTGGGAGAAAAAATGGTGGATCCAGCATTGGGCACACCAAGCCCAGGAGTCTGTCACTCAGATGGCGATGCCCAATAGAAGCCGGCTTTGTGATTCTGTGTGGTGGGAACTGAATTCCACTGGGAATGACAAGACCCAACTACAATGTCTTGAACCCATAAAGGTTTAGGTTCTCACAATGAGAAGTTCAGACAGAGGCTCAGCCCTAAGAATATCAGGGTCAAGGGTACCATGATTCCCTTCACTTTTGCCCATGTTACCAAAATGGCTCTTGGAGAACAAGGCCTTCAACATCCTGCCCGTGTTCCAGGAAGAAAGAGGAAGAAGAGGGGGAAAGAATGAGTGAGTCAGCCTCCTATAAAAAGACTGTTCCTGGAAGCCCCACCCTATGACTTCTAATTAGATCTCCATGGCAACCCCTAACCGCAAAGGAGGCTGGGAGATGTGGCCTCTAAGCTGGGCACGTTACTTTGCAGACAGTCTTGGGATGCAGTCATCAGAAGAAGGAGAAATGGACCAAGGCAGGCGGCTGGCAGCCTCTGTCATGGGTGAAGAATGAGGAGCAAGCTGATGTCAAGAGCCCAGCCAAGTCAGCCAGGGACAGGGACGAGCCAAGCTGACTGGGATGCTCCTTCATTCAGTGCAAGTCCAGGGTTCAGTGCATCCTGGGTGGAACTGATGTCCCCACACCTGCCTGGCACAAACCGCCACTGTATTTCTCCAGATGTCTGACCCCTTGTTCCCAGTCTCCCAGCTCCTGCCTCAGTCACACCCAGTCCCCAATTCTCTGCCCAACATCCAAAGCCTTTTTCCTTTTCCTTTTTAAAAATTATTTTTATCTTATTTTCTGTGTATGAGTTTATTGCCTGCATGTGTGTAAGTGCACCTGTGTCATTCAATGCCTGCAGAGGTCAGAAGAGAGTGTTGGATCTCCTGGAACTGGAGTTATGGGCAGTTGTTAGCTGCCATGTGGGTGATGGGAATCAAACCCAGGTCTTCTGCAAGAACAACCAGTGCTCTTAGCTGCTGAAACATCTCTCCAGCCATCCCCTCTTTTGTATGTGTATGTGTGTAGAATGAATATCTATCTATCTATCTATCTATCTATCTATCTATCTATCTATCTATCTATCTATATGTGTATACATATATATATATATACATATATCAATCAGATATCCTGCTCTATCACTCCCTACCTTATTTCTTTGAGATAGGGTCTCCCCCCACCCCCCATGGTGGTGCTGGTGTTACAGGTGATTGTGTGATCACACTCAGCTTTTTTGTGGCAGTGCTTGGGATTTGAACTCAGGTCCTCGTGCTTGTATAGCAAGCACTGTTACCCACTGAGCCATCTTCCCAGGCCCCTAAAGTGGTCCTTCTAATCCCCAGATCATGGGTCTGCTTAGCTTCGGCTCTCCTCACTAGAATGTGAGGCCTTAGGCCATGCACTCCCTCCTCTTCTGCCCTCTTCGCCGCTCACTTTGCTCTGGCTACCCTGGACTTTTGGCTCCCTCCTAGCCTGGAGCCCTTTGTTCCTCAGATCCATCTGCCCACCATGAACCTGACTGGGCAGTCTTGCCATCTGGAGGCCCTTTGGGCTGCTGATGGGATGCCTCTCCCCAAGAGTATATTCAGAGCACTCCATCTTAACCTGGCCCTGTCTGTCATTTCCTGCACCCACTGGTAGGCACCCACTGGAGCCTGACTGTGACCCCTAACCCAGAATAACATTTGAAAAGCAAAGGAAAAAATACACAGATTGACAAAGGCAGCTGATTGTATTGAAATACAATTTTCAAAATGTTTGCAAAACAAATATGAGATAAGGTACCATATACACCTTCTTATTAATGCATCAAATCAGGAGATCATAGCAGTTCCATTAACTACCACAATTTTGCTGTGATGATAAGTGTCAATGATCTTTTGAAATGTCTGCAACTATTACCATGTGACAAGGAATATCTGATTTCTGCAGGCGACAGAGTCACGGGCATTGTTAATACTGTGTCCTGTGCGTCCCCTGCCTGTGTAACTGAAGAGAAATGCTCAACTTCAGGTGGAGAGTGGGGAACTAAAAACCAACTGTCTTCCTGTCTTTTTTCACTGACCCCTTGAAGCCTGTCTTGAAGCCTCACCGGGGTGAGGGCACCGCTGGGTCTTTTCTATTCTTTAAAGTCCTTTCACTGCAAGAACTTGTTCATTGGCTCACTGTCAGATCCTTCCAGGACAGCAGAGCCTTTGCTTGTTTTCTGTGCCCCATCAGGAGCACACCAGGCCCCCAGGCGGTCAGTGAAGGTTTTCAATATAAATGGGCAAGTGTGAAAGGAGGTTGGAAAGACAGGAAGTCAGGCTGGAGGCGGAGGCAAGAAGCCTTGAAGGCCCTGCTCAGGATGGTGGCTGAGACCCCTAGAAGGGGAGGTCCCTGAGAGAGATCCCTGTCCCCACAAAACTGGGCTGGCAAGTGAGACGACCGGGAAGCAAATAGGCTGCCAAGGGAGGCATAGTGTGACAGAGTCCGGCAATACTGGTTGTCGACAGCCACTTCACTCTCTGCTGCCCTGTGTCTTCCTCCTGCCCTCCCTGGATGCTAAACAGCGACCTTGGAGAAGCTGGGCCCAAAGTGCTGTCACCGTCTTTCAGCATTTCCCAGGCAGTAATAGTGTGCCAGGGACAAGGGGAAGCAAAGCCCAGAGGCTCACGACATGCCTTGGGGACATCCCAAAGGCAACTATGGCAGAGCAAGCTGGTGTAGGGGACAGAGTCCAGGATGAGCTGGCTCAGCCCCTGCCAGACTGGGGCTAGGTGTTCAGGGCCCAGATCTTATAGCTACGAAGGGCCAGGGAGAGAGCTGCCTTCTGGAACCCAGGGTGTGATCCATCCTATCATCTATTTTGTTGTTATTTTGTTTGGTTTTGGAGACAGGGTCTCATGTAGTTCAGGCTGGCCTTGGGTTTACTATGTAAGCTGAAGATGACCTCAAACTTCTGATCCTCCCGCCTTCACCTCTCATGTATCAGGGTTACAACTATGTGACACCATGCTGAAAGATCGAACTCAGGACCTCAAGCTTGCTGGGCAAGCACTCTATCAACTGAGCTACCCTCCAGCTTTTCTGCTACCTGCTTCTTCACTGCGTGTGGCCAGCAGACCACATGCCAGTCCCACACTTCAGGCTCTCTCCTGACATGAGGGGATTCCTTCTGCATAGCAGGTGCAGGTGAGGTGCTCTAAAGTCAATACCAGGGGCACAGGAGACACTCAACAAACTGGTGGTCTTGCCACCATTAACATACAACAAAGACTCAATGATAGTCAATAGTTCTTTCACCACCTTCCCTCATGAAAGGAAGGATGGAGAATATGGGGCCATTAAGAAAGGTATGGAGAGAGGGAACAAGCGTTAAGAGTCAGACAGATCTGGGTTCAAATCTCAGCTCTGCAGTTACTGGCAGTGTGTCTTTGGATGAGCCACACTCTTCTCCCTCATAAAATAAGGATAATGCCTTCTCCCTGCAGTACCTCAAGCATTATGGGCTGGAATAATGTGAGCAAAGTCCCCAGGACAGAGCCCGACCCACTGTAAGTGTTCAATCAATGATGGCCATGTCTGTATTATCCCAGCCACAGTCGTGTGCAGGGAGCCAAGGACACAGGTAACAGGGATCATCTGTCACTCTGTGGCGTGTTCATCCTTAGAAAGCTCCTTCCCTACTAGCCTCCCGACACCACTTCAGGGGGTCTGGGCTGCTCACCTGTGACGAGCCCGGCAGGAGCTCCTGTGGCAGCAGATTTGCAAGAGCAGCCTGCACAGAGGTAGCATGGCCAGGGCATCCCAGCTTCTCACTGCCTTCCTAACAGACAGCACTGGGCAGACAGACAGGCCCTGAGATGTCCTTGAGGGAGGCAGCAGTGAGCAGCAGGCACAGGCTGCTCTCAGTCTACAGGACTGAGGCCTGGACAGTTTGCCCTGCTCCCAGATCTCCCTCCCACGTTTGCTTGAGGATGACAGATCAGCAGTGCCTGACTGTGGTCACCTCAGCTGGCGGGCAGGCTGAGCAGAGAACGGCTTTCTACCCTTGTGCTGTAACCACTCCTTATGTACCGTGACCCCCAGCACAAGTATCCCGAACTGAAGGATCCCACGGCCAAATGCACTCAGGAAAAACTGAACTGTCCCCAGGTCTCCAGCACTCCAGCACACCCAGGCTCTTTGGAAAGTTGGACTAAGAAGAAAACATTGAATTCCAGGCTCCCCGGACTAACCTGACCTCCAGAACCCATTTTATAAAGACACAATTCCTACCTCTGACTGTGTCTAGACACGGGCCAACTTGGATTCTAGGCCCAGTTCCAGACATGATCAGCACAAGTAAACTGTGGAGATGGTATAACCAACAAAAAGGAAAGTGACATGTTCACAGTCACCTAGCACCCAGCAGGCCCAGAAACCAGGTTGCCAAACTGTCATCCAGATACCTGCAGCTTTGCCTTCCTGACAGAGAGGGACCTGACAACCAGGTGGCCTGCTAGGTTCTAGTTCCGGAGCTACTAGCCCATCAATACTAAGCCTTAGCACAAATTACAAAAAGGTACCTCCTTAGTGCCAGTGAAACCTCAGGTCAGGGCACATGGGTGGATGAAGTAGAAGAATGGCCTGGGTTTCAAGCCCACTCTTACCTCTCAGTCCAGGACCCTTGTGCAGGACACAATTTGTACAACAGTACATGGTGACCCTTATTAACACTTTTCTTCTCACTGCTCCTTACCCCTTCCACCCTCTGTACCTGTATGAGAGGGACACCTATCCCTCAGGGAGCCAAGCTGAGGCTGGCCTAGGGACAGCCCAGTCACTGCGCTGCACTTCCCAAGCTCTCAGAGTGGCCTTGGCCAAAGGTGCTGACTCAGCAAACTTTAATTTATCTCACAGGCCAGGGGTACGTGTGAAGCAATTAGTGAAATAATGGTTATGTCGCACTAAAAATTATTTATAGAGTCACCATGCACACAGCTGTGATTAAATTAGACAACCAGGGGAACTTTAACTGCCAGCTGAACTGTCATCCCAGACCCAGGCACCAGCTGGCCAGGGGGATGGGGCGAGGCTGCTTTGATACCCCCTGCCCCCTGCACACACACACCCGTAGCACAGCCAGCTCTGAGCCAGGTGGGGTGGGGAGGGTCTCCATGGGAGGGATTTGGGTGAGGAGTCCTATCCAGAAAGCTGGCTTGGGCCCCAGGGCCTTTGCACAGAATTTCATCAGGGGCTTCCCCCGACTAGAGGCTTAGCTCAGGCACTTTCCTTTCATGGTCTGTGTAGAGATGGTGAGGTGAGCTAGAAAACTCAGTCTTGGATCTCTGTGGGCTTGCCATTGACCCCATTGTGGCCTTCAGGGGCCAGGGTCCTGCTGGAAAGTGACAAGAGCTAAAGACTTGCTACCTGGCTCCCCACAGGCAGGCTCTGGAGACCTATGTTCAGCCTGGCCCAAGTCCTCTTTGTCCTTCACTGGACCTCAGCCTATCCCGTGAGAGCTGGAGTGTTGCACAGATTGAGCAACTACTGTATACTGGCTGCCGTTCTCTCTCTCTCTCTCTCTCTCTCTCTCTCTCTCTCTCTCTCATCTCTTGTATCCCAAGTTAACCTCAAACTCAGTATGTAGCCAAAGATGATCTTGAACTTCTGACCTTCCTGCTTCTCCCTTTTGAGTGCTGGGATCACAGGCATATGTCACTACGCTGGTACTGGAGATCAAGTCCAGTCCTTTGTGTGTGCTAGGCAAGTAGTTTACTGATAGAACTACACCCTAGGGCCCCCAGTAAGTATTCTTATTCCCACTTTACAGAGCAAGAATCTGAAGTTCAGAGAGGTGATGATGTTTGCCCACCATCACACAGCAGTGGGCAGAGGGGTTTTCTGAAGGTCCATGAGACTGCAGTGTGGGGCACTGGAAAGCTCTGAACATTTAGGGGGTGCCTTCAGAGTGCTGAAACATGAAAATAGAGCTTTCTTTGCAGGGCAGTGAGCCAGATACCAGGCCATAGGTGAAGAAACTGAGTCTTGGGTTCCTTCAGGGATTGGTTCCCAGTCTCCCAGAAGGGGTAGATGTCACACGTAGCACCAACACCCGAGCTAAGAGCTTGAGAAAGGAGGGCAAACTCAGCTGCCGGGGGGCCTGGCAGATGCCACAGAGGGACTGAGGTGATCCCTGCAGTCGGCCATCTGGAGGCCCCCAAAGGCTCTGGCTTCAACTCCTGCTCTTACCGTGATGTGCCTGAGTTCAGGCCCCCCTCCCATGTAGGAGGGACAGCTCTCTGCTCAAGGGCTGGCTCCCTGTGTGATTCTAGGACTTTCAGCATGAACAGCTCTGAATTCAAGGCCACACTGAGAGGCCCAGGGAGTGCCAGCTCCCTTCCTGGCTCCCCACCTGCCCCAGGCCCTGTATCCCTGGCACTCCTATCCCTCCCCTGGGAGTGAAAGATGATTTCAGACTTGTTCATAAAGCTTCAGGTCTCAGGGTTTTTTCCTTCATGCCTGCGGTGCTTTCTGGCCTCGTTGCAAATAGATTCTGAGAAGTGGGATGACGGAGAGGGACCTCCAGGCCCCCCAGGCCTGCCTCACCAGCTCCTTCCATTTTTGCTGTGACCATGCCCCAACTACTTTCAATTCTGCCAACACACAGGCTGAAGCTGCCTCTTCAGAAACCTCCTGCCCAGGGACACACACACTCAGGGGCTCCACCACCCAACCTGGGACATCCCAGTGGAGAGCTGAGAAGAGAGGGCGCAGATAAGAGAAGTGGGGACCTAGGGATGGGCCTTACTCACAACTTTCTCCACTGCTCAATGTGTCCCTTCCTCCAAGTCAAAGCTGGCCTCAGGTTCCCTGGGTGTGCGCAGACCCAGCCCTTCTCCCAGGCTTGCCTGGGGCTTGCTGCTGTCTCTGGCCACTTAACATGCAGCCCTGGTTGTACAGGCTGCAGCGACCAAATGAGATTAGCTTGCCTGCTAACGCAAGTCCCCACTCGCCACCACCCACGGCCCTGCGCAGCCACCAGCTGTTGTGGTGAGTCTCCCACAGCTATGCCTCTGTGTTCCTCCCTTCCAAATTGGGGCTATCAAGGGCCAAGTGGAAGGAGGAGAAGGGTCCTGCCATCTTTGGAGCCTCCATGTCGCCCCCACTGGAGTCAGCGATGGAATGGGGTGCAGAGGAAGACAAGCAGGATTTGGATCCACACAGCCACCTCTCCTCCACGACATCCAGGGCTGCTGGGAGTCAAGAGGGAAGGGGTGCCCCAGCAGGGAACCCTTGTACCTGTCTTGTCATTGATGGAGGACTAGTGGGAATAAAGGTCCAGTGAGGCCCCTCAGCTCCAGGTCAGCCCAGGGCCTCAGACTGAACTTTCAGGAAGCCAGGACAGGTTCAAGACCCGCTGACTCCAGGCCCTGGGTGGAGATGTCTCATGGAGGGTTTCTGTGCACCTAATGGCACAGCTGCTTCACCTAGGAAGGGAACGCTCATCTGAGTCACTGGTCCCTTGTTTCTGTGCTGCCTTAGTCCATCTCCCCAGTTCTCCACCCGATAGGCCACCCGCCCAGCTTCTTGAGACCACCCAGTGGTTTGCAGCTAAGGATGAAATCCTGTGTCTTCCTCTCATCTCACCCCCAAATTCTAGCCGATGGGAAGGGGCCAGTGTGAGGGAGGGCTCCCTGTCTCCTATCCTTGCTTAAAAGAGAGGAGAGAAGATTGGGGGTTGGGGGGCTGTCCAGCGTTGCCTTCCCGACTTCCAGCTTCTGCAGGCCTCCCTCCTGCTCTTCTTTCCTGGCTCCCCCTCTGCAGCCATCTACTTTTCCACTTATACTTCTCTGCACACATGCATGCTGGGAACCCTCAGGCAAATCACTCAACTTCTTTGAATCTCTTTTCCCATCTGCAAAATGGGGTGATCCCTATTTATCTCAGGGGTTGATGGGGGGCTCAAATGAGCTCATTGATGTGCCTGAGAGTATGGGTATAGCTCAGTCTGAGGGATCATCTGTTATCAGCAACCATGCCTGTTCCTCTGGGGTCTGTGTCTTTTGGCCCTTGGCTTTTATCCAGCCCTGCAGCCACTCCTCAGCAAGGTTCAACAGGAGCAGACCGCCCTTCCAGGGATGGCAAGAGGGAGGAGGGAGCCTTGGAATGCAAAGGCAGGTTGGATTAGAAGCCCATCACGGGAAATGGCTTTCTTATCACGACACAGCCTGAATTGCCAGGACCAACACTGGAAATTGAATTGCCTCCCCCGATGGCCGCCGTTACCTCTTCCCTCTGTGCCCGTTCATTCCTTGGCCACAGCCCCTGCTCTGCAAGGCCTGCTAGATGAGACCAAGAGCAGGAAGCAGGAGAAGCAAGCAGCCAGGAAGCAGAGCACTGAGACAGGGGCAGAGTCTGGGGCCAGGAGGCAGGGGCGGTGGAGCCATGAGGGTGGAGGCAAGGGATGACCAGACACGGGCAGGTACCATCTCCTTGTTGGCCGCCCACATGCTCCTGTGCTTATCAGGCCGGAATTTCACAGGTCAGGTTTCACACTCTCTTCTCTGCTGGCCCCTGGCCAGTCCAGTGCTTCTACAGAGCCCAGGACCCTGGGCTGGGGCCCACCGGTGCTGGGAAGCAACCATAGTGAGTTTCTGGCAGAGGCAGGCTGCAGGTGACCAGGAGCAGCCAGCTGTGTAATCAGGCAAGTTCTCACCATGACAGCTGAGAGCCAGAGACAGGAGGTGGGAGAAGCAGGTGTTCCTGGGAGGCCTGGCCTCTGAGGCCTACCTCAGCTCTCAGGCAGGCCTGGAGCCTGGAGTGGAGTGCAGAGTTCAGAATCTCTGCAGGAGTTACAGTCTGTGAAGAGGATGGCCTGTGGGAGGGTCCTCCACAACTCAAGCCCAGCCAGCCTCAAGGCAAATCAGAAGCTGCTGTGCCTCCCCACTCCCCAGCCTGGCACCCCCTTACCAACCAGCACCTCTGCCTACAGTCTGAGCATCTGAGACCTTCTTGTTAACCTTCGAACCTTAACCCAGGCAGTAGCCTCTTCCCTCAGCTGAGCCCCCAGCTTTCTCATTTCCTCTGCATATGTAGACTGTAAAGAGGCTAGTCCAGACAGCCTGGGGACAGTGGCCACAAGGTCCAGGAAGCCCAGGACAGAGGACCTTGGCCCAGGATTACATGGCTTCTTTCTCTATCAGCCTGAACTTCCCTAAACACACACACACACACACACACACTCATACATATATACACACACATATACACATACATATACACACAGTGTATGTGATTCAGACACATGTACTCACATACACATAGACATGCACACATATACACACACACATGTATGCACACACACATATACACTCTTTCCTTTTTTTTATGAAACAGATATTGTGTAGCATTATATGTAGCACTGGTTGGCCCTGGAACTCAATATATAGACCAGGCTAATCTTGAATTCATAGAAATTTGCCTGCCTCTGCCTCCTGAGTACTGGGATGAAAGGTGTGCACCACACCTGTTTTGTTTTGTTTTGTTTTAAGGTTTTATTTATTTTAAATTTTATTTATTATGTTTATTTTATGTGTATGCCTGTATTGCCTGCATGTAGGTAAGTGCACCCGTGTTGTGCAATGCCCTTGGAGGTCAGAAGAGGCTGTCGGATCCCCTGGGACTGGAGTTATAGACAGTTGTTAGCTGCCATGTGAGTGCTGGGATTCGAACCCGCGTCTTCTGCAAGAACAACCAGTGTTCTTAACCACTGAGCTATCTCTCCAGCCCCTAAGATTTTATTTTTATTCATGTGTATGCCTGCGTGTTTATGTGAATGTATGTCACGTGTGTCAGTGTCTACAGAGGCCAGAAGAGGGTGTTGGATCCTGGAGCTGGAGTTATTGTTGTGGGCCACCGTGCTTGGGTGCTAGGAACTGAATTTGGGTCTTCTGGAAGAGCAGAAAGCACTTTTAACCACTGACCATCTCTCTAGCTCCACCCTGCCCCCACCCCTGCCACCAACCCCACGCCCCTGCCCCCTCTTTAGGGTGATTAAAAAAAAATGTTTGAAAGCCGGTACAAGATTCAGTGGGCAAGGCACTTGTACAACTGGTGACCTCAGTTCTACCACTAGAACCCACATGAATGTAGGAGAGAACCAACTCTACAAAATTGTTCTCTGCCCTCCACACATGCTGTGATATGAGCTTGCCCACACATGCACACACACACACACACACACACACACACACGCACACACACACAAATAAAAGAAATACTTTTGGAGATAGTTGTTGTGTAGACCAGGCTAGCTTCCAAGTCAAGGTAATCTTCCTGTCTCAGGAGTGCTAGGATTACCAGCATGCACTACCATGCCTGCTTCAAAATATATTGCTGAATCTGAAGTTAAACAAAACTTTGGTTTTTTTTTAATTTTTTTTTTAAATTTTATGTATATGAGTATATTGCCTGCATGTATGTAAGTGCACCTGTGTCGTGCAACGCCCACAGAGGACAGAAGAGGCTGTTGGATTCCCTGGAACTGAAGTTACGGGCAGTTGTTACCTGCCACGTGGGTGCTGGGATTCGAACCTGGGTCCTCTGCAAGAACAGCCAGTGTTCTTAACTGCTGAGCCATCTCTCCAGCCCCCTGCTTTTCATTTTTTTAAGATAGGATTTCACAAATCCCAGGCTGGCCTCAAATTCTCTGTATAGCCAAGGATGATCTTGAACTTCTGATCCTCCTGTCTCTACTTCCTAAGTGTTGGGATTATAGGTATGTGCCACCACGCCTGCCTGGTTTATGTAGTGCTGGGATTGAACCCAGAGCTTCATGCTTGCTGGGCAAGCACTCTACCAAATAAACTACACCCCTAGCATACAAGTTATAGCTCTTAGCTCCCATTTTTACAGGTGAAGAAACTGAGACCCAGAAAGTCATCTGACCAGGGGTTCCCTCTCAGTCCCAACCTGTCCTCCTCTTTAAGAGTCTCCCCTGACAGCCCCCACTGGCCATAAACTCCTGTCCAACTCTTGGATTTTCCTGGCTTCAGTTCACCTGGGGCTCCCAGACCTGGCCAATTGCAGAGCCCAAAGTTAATAAATCAAGGTGACTTTGGGGACATGAATCGGCCTCTCTTTCCCTTGTCCCTCCCATTTGCATAATCCTGGCTGGCAATATGATAATGATGTTTGTTAAAGACAGAGCACAATAAATTAATACCGTTAAGTTGTTGCTGCGAAATGCAAAGCAGGTAATTTACTGCCAGAGAGGAATGGAGCCTTTAAACTGTAATGGATTAACTCTCCCAGCAGCAGTGTGTCCCCTGAGGGAGGGAATTGGGGAGGCCCAGGCAGGGTTGGGGGAACCACAGGGACCCACCTACTTCCTAGAGTTAGGTCTGGGGTGTCCAGACCCCCAAAACCCCTTCCCCATTACACTGAGGCCGGAGTAGGTGGGAACAGCACTGTGGTAACCTGGGACTCCTCTTACCGCTCACCTCCCACAGATGAGGGAGACTTAGATGTCCAATTGCACAGAAGTAGCCCTCGTGTTGAGGGACCCTCAGGGGGACTAGAGAGGTCTCAGGACCCAGGTGCAGCCTCAGTCACCGAGTTGCCCGGTCCTAGGCTCGTGGTCAGGAGCAGATGGGGTGCAGGGGTGGGGTGGGGTGGATCCTGGATTCACTGAAGCCAGGGGAGGCAAGCAAGGTGTCGGGGAATGGTTGGGCAAAATGAGGCTGAGACTCCAGTAGCGTGCCTTCACAGTCTCCCCACCCCAGTCACCTTCATATCCCGGAGGGAGAAGGTTGTGGAAGGAGTCTGAAGGGGACTCCAGAGGGGAGCAGGGTGAGAGGCAGGGGGTGGAGGGTGAAGAAGTCTCTCAGGGACAGTCCTTCCATTGGGGGCCAGGGCAGCTAGGCTGGTCTTGAGGAGGAGAACTGCGACAGCTTCTGCTCAGGGCAAGCTGGCAGGCGGGTCCCGGGGACCCCAGCAGAATTCTAATTTCCCATTTATCTCTGCAGCTTCTCTGGTAATATTAAAGGGGCGAGGCTCTGCAGTCGGCTCCCAGGCTAATTGGATTTGGGCCTCCTTGCTCCTGGGCAAGGGAGGGGCAGCCTGCTGGGGGAGGGGAGGCTGGGAAATCTGAGCTAGTGTTGGGCCCAGTGTGAGTGGCTGTGGTCCCCGAGGTCAGACCCTTAGGTAACAGCCCTCCCTGTAGTCCTACTAGGGGGGTGGCTTTACCCAAGCCTCTTTCTGATGGACCCCACATTCCCTGGTCTCAGATGGTGATAATATAGCAATGTCACCCCACCCCCTTGAGTTGGCTAGGTATCAACTAGCACTGTGCCCTCCGCTAATCCTCAGCCCGGGGCAGTGAGTGTAGGTTAGTGTGCTGAGGCTCAGGGTCAAGAAAACACTCACAGTGACCACTGTAGGTTTGCAAGGTGCCTGGAGGCCTAGTTTTAAAAATTCACTGTACTCAAGTAGCCCCAAGGGGTGGATGACCTTCCCAGTGCCCATTTTGTAGATAAGGTAACTGAGGCCTGCTTTAGAGCTGCTTTTAGCTTCAGGATTCTGCCTCTCCCACTGTGGGCTCCTCTCCCACTCCTGCATTCAGGGCCCAGGGCTGGGTTGCCAGGTGGTACATTTGGGATGAGTGACTGTGAGGATCTTGCTCCCCACACCTGCCCTCCCTGAATCAGCCCCCAACTCCCCTTCTCAGAGCGGAGGCTCCCTTGGGGCCTGTCAGGCCTGTGTCATCCTACTGGCGTCAGGTGCCTCCCTCTTTAGCATGTAGCCATTCCCAGGTGAGGCCAGGATTCAAAGAACATATGGATGCAGGCCTAGCATCGGGGAGGGGAGGGGAAGCCCCACTCCGTCTGAGACTGCCCTGATAGAACCAGGTGTGTGGTCCTCAATGGCTTTCATGAAGGGGCTGGGACACTCATAGGCCCCTTTCATAGACCAAGAAACTGAGATTCCTGTGAAGAGCTTGGGGCAAGGTCCTGCGTGGGGGATGAAAATGAGCTGAGATGCAAATCAGGTATGTCTAGATCTGAGCTGGGCTCCAGGTTACTTGTTTGTTTTGTATGGCTGAACCCTGGGTCTCATGTCTGCTAGGCAACTGCTCCATCCCTGAGCCACACCCCTAGCCTGAGCACTGTCATCTGCTGCACTGAAGATAGGTAGAGACTCAGAAGGTATAGTGCCAGGGGCCCCAGAGCCATGGCAAGAAGCCATGATACAGGGCAGCCTGCGGACCAGCTTCCAAGTCTCCACAGGGCCCCAGCTCACGGTTGGTCCTGGGTGAGTGACGAGTGACCTTGCTTCTCTAAATTCAAGGGCAGATGTCGGCGATAGAAGTTGCCAGCTGCTGGGGCTGCTGTTCTATAGGAACTACGAAGAAAGCACTTTTCAGAGTGCTTGTCACATAGTAGGGGTCATTTCTGTGGACAGTCCTGCCAGCCTCTCACAAGCTCTGCTGCTCCCTGGACTCAGGTGGAAAGAGCAGGAGTGTGGAGGGTAACAGCCTTACCCTTCAGCTGGGGAAACTGAGGCCCAGGGTCGGAACAAGGAGTAGCAGGGTCAAGACTGAATCCCGGGTGTCCTGCAGTCTCAGTGCTTCCTTCCACTCCCTTCCTGTCTCCTTTCATCCCAGGTGTCCACATCTGTCTGTCTGGGCATCTTTCCCCTCCGAGACCAGCTGGCCAGCTGACCTGGCAGCCCTTTGTCGTCCACTGCTGGCAGGAACCATCCGGAATCAATGCAGAGGGACCCCCTCTATAGCCACTCTTGCCATGCGTCCCCTGTCCAAATGCTAATTTTGTCAGAACTTTGATAAATCTTCCTGTCATCTCCATGCACTCAAGACATAGATTTCATCTTATTGAGAGGTGACACTTCTGCCCTTTGGTACCAGCTATCAATTTCAGGCAGAGAGCAACAGAGGACCAGCCTCGTGTACCCCCTCTGCCATGGAGCCTTCCCTTAAACCTGTGGGGCCAGCTGGAGACGACTATTTAACTGGCTCTTCCAAGGTGGCACAAGGCCAGCAGGTCCCCAAACCTTAGGAATTTAGTGCACACCTACCTGGCTGCCTTCCAGCTGCAGGCACCTGTGCCATTTTGCTGCCCAGGTGGCAGATGGGAGAGGCCAGGAACTGATGTCCAGATTGTAAGCAATGATGTAGGAGGTGGAGTTTAAGCTCCAGTGTTTGCACCGGACAGGGGCAGAGCCTTCAGGTCTGAGTGCTACATTACCTCCCAGAATCCTCTGGGGTTCAGCTCATCCATTGCCCACGCAATAACAGGCTCTGGAGGCTCTTTGTACTGGCTTCCTTCCCTGCCCACTGGTGCCTTCTGGGGTCCCCATCCTAACAACAGGCTTGCTTTGAATCCTTTTCTTCTTCAGAAGGCTCCTTTCCAAACTCTGGTGAGCTCTTTCAGTCCTAATGTTGTCTTGTCAGCAATAGAGAGACATTGGGAAGGACTGGAGATGTAGGTGAGTAGAGTTCTTACCTAGAACGAGTGAGCTAGACCAAGACAGCTGACACTCAGAGAGTACCTGCTGTGTGACAGGCATGGCACCTTTCTTAAGTCAAGATCAAGTTTTCCACCTCTTTGATAGTGGGCATGTCATGGAGCCTGGACTACCACCAGCTGTGACCAACAGTTTAACAGAGTGGGTTTCCCCTGGAGCATCTCTCTCAGACAGCTTTCTACACAGTGCTAAGGGCACCATAGTAAAAAGATGCTCTTCATGTTGGCAGAGTTGCTGGGGCCCTGGTGTGTGTGTGTGAGGGGGAGAAATCCCAGGGTACACTGCTGTTCTTCCCTCCAAGGTTCTCATAGAGGTCTGTTTCAATCATGTCATCACACAAATGAGGCAATTGAGTTGCCAAGAGATTGACACTCATTCAGGGTGTGTTCCAAGCCAGGGCTCTTGTGTCTGAACTCTGCTGAGCACCACTTGCACTCAGGTCTGCCTCCTGTCTTAGTCTATCATAACTCCCCGACAGAGTCAGAGAACCCCTTAGGCTCATAAGTAATAGTCTCAAAATTTAGAAAGCTCAAGTTAAAAAAAAAAGTACTATATAAAATATTTAAACTTCTAAATTTTCATTTATTGATTTTTTTTTGTTTGTTTGAGTGTATTGCTTGCATGTATGTAAGTGTACCCGTGTCATGCAGTGCCCATGGAGGATGCCAGAAGAGGGCATCAGATCCTCTGGAACTGGAGTTACGGATGGTTGTTAGCTGCCATGTGAGTGCCGGGATTCAAAGCAGGGTCTTCTGAAAGAATAGTCAGTGCTCTTGACCATTGAGTTATTTATCCAGCCCCTAAAACATTTAAACTTCTAAATTTTCATTTATTGATTTTTTTTTGTTTGTTTGAGTGTATTGCTTGCATGTATGTAAGTGTACCCGTGTCATGCAGTGCCCATGGAGGATGCCAGAAGAGGGCATCAGATCCTCTGGAACTGGAGTTACGGATGGTTGTTAGCTGCCATGTGAGTGCTGGGATTCAAATCAGGGTCTTCTGAAAGAATAGTCAGTGCTCTTGACCATTGAGTTATTTATCCAGCCCCTAAAACATTTAAACTTCTAAAATAATCCAAGGGAAAAAAATACTTGTATGAATTTAGAAGATATTTGCATATAGCAGGTAAAGGGTTGGTGGCCTTAATATGCAAAGAGCTTTTGCTAGTCAATAGGAGAAAGACAATTTAAAAATAGACAAGACCTGAGCAGAAGATACCAGTCTGAGGAACTGATGGTGGAGCTTTGGATTCCTGAGGATTCCCAGGGCTCTAAAACTGTTATTACTTGTTAAATACGTGCTTATTCATTATTAAAAGATTCATTTCTAGTGTGGGTCACACATTACTGCTTGTTAAATACTTTAAGTGCTGGGAGTCCTCCCAGATGCCTTATTTACAGTTACAATCACAAAGAAAGGTGGCCAATTGCCAGAGCCACAGACCTGTTGTGGGACCTACTTCCTATCCCCTCCCGAGTCCAGTGCCTGTGGTCCCCCAGTCCCAAGCCCAGTAGCCTTAGAGTCCAGTCCTTCCTGCAGCCTAGATGAGACCACTAGAGACATCAGGAGGCCTGGGTTCACACCCCGACCCTGTCCCTGACTTGCTGGTGACCTCTGCCCCATCTTTGGGCCTCAGTGTTCTCATCCACAAAATAAGTAGGTTGGCATACCATGACAGCCAAGGTCAATCCAACATCACCATGACAACCAACGTACTTCCAACATCACCCACCATGACAGCCAAGGTTAATCCAACACAGCCATGACAACCAAGGTCATTACCATGTGGACAAGTGAGCATGCTGGGTAGAAGTGGTAAGAGATTTGTTACCTGCCATCTTCCCTGTCCCCCTCTACACCGAGGCAGTCACTGAGCTCACAGACTGTGTGTATGCAGCTCTGCCACCCAAGACAAGCTCTCACATTGCAAGTGGAAAGTCAGACCCCAGAGAGTAATGGGACTTCCGGAAAAGTGTCCAGTCTAGTGGGTGCTAGAGCCCAGAACACTGGCTCCTCCTCCTCCTCCCTGGGGAAGATCGGAGGCCAGAGCCATGGCCAGGAAGCCAGTTTCGTCGTGTTGTCCCTTCCTGATACTCCCCCTCCTAGATGCTGAGCCCCCCCCCACTTGGGCAGGAAGCACTGACAGCCCATTGGGGACCCCTTCCCAACCAATTTGGGACAGGGCATCACTCCAGCTCTTCTCTGAATGTCACTGTGCCTAATGCATGTTTGTCCCTTTGGGTAGGAGTCCTGGGGAGTGGCACAGGATGCTGGCCATTTCCTTCAGAGCCTTTATCTTCTTTTTCACGGCACTCAGCAGCAGCACATGTGCCCCAGGATGGCTGGGAGAAGAGCTAGGGCTAATTCTGCCATTCAGTGTGTGTGACTCCAGGCTAGCCCAGTCACCTCCGAGTCTCTCAGTAGCAAGGCTGTGGTGAAGGGCCAATGGGATGATGAATTAAAGGCATTAGCAACAGGCCTAGGACTGAGAGAGAAGCCAGCAAGGAGTAGCTACCAAAGCTATCTGAAAAATGGGATTAATAACACCTACCGTAGGCCTCTCGGAAGGATAATGACATAAATGCATCTGAAACTTATGGCAAAATAGCAGGGGCTCATTTAGTGGCTACCCTGGGCCCAGACCAACAATGGCCATGGTTACTCTGAGGGCAAGGGGTCCATCCAGGCAGCTCCCAAGTTCACTACTGTCACAACCCCTCATCACTCCCGACCTGGGGCTGGCCGACCTCAGCACAGGCAAGCCTGGGGACATGGTCCAAGCTGGGGACACAGTGTCTAGGGTAGGGGGAAGCCTGGAGTCTGGGGAAGGGATGCAATGATCGATACTAAGCCAATCTCCTACAAGATTACCCTGGCCTCTGAATCCAGCCATAAAGAAAATCACTCGACACACCAGGGAGATGTGAAAAATGCTGGAGATTACAGTTTGGGATGTTCCAAGTGAGAGTAAGTGAGTCCGCGATTGTTTGCTGCAGTAAATAATTCATCCACTTTAAATTTCGTTCTTTCTCACCAGCTCTCTGTCCCCCCTCCCACCAGCTCCCTCTTAGTCTGCTATCTCCAGGACTCCCCTCTCTGCCTCTGCCCAGAGCACCCCAAAGCCAGCAAGGAGCTCATCATACAAACGTTTTGAGTCTGTTAATGACACTAATCATCTTTCGCTGCTAATTAGTAACACTGCCAAAGAAAAGGTCTTTGTTAATGAGGCCAAGGACCACCCAGGCAGGGCAGCCTAGTTAAGGCTGCATGGGAAAGTTGTAGCTGTGCTGAAAGCTAGATTTGGCATGGGAAAGTTGTAGCTGTGCTGTAGCCAGATGTGGCCAGCCTGGACATTTCCAGGTCCCCAGTAGAGAGCACAAGTGGATTGTAAGACTCAGTTCTGAGAGCCCAGGTTCTGCAGAGACAGATGATATGCACCTACAGGGAGCACCCATGGGGCATCTATGAAGAGTCTGTGGTGAGCACTCATGGATCATAGGAGCTGGGCTTCAATAGATGATCAGTCAAACAGATTGGACTCTCTGCTGACCTCCAGAAACTCAAAGTTTGTGAGTTTATAACAGTCAACACTCTTCAATCTCTCTAGCTCTGTCTGTCTCCCCTCCCCCATGTATATCTCTTCTTTCAGTACTGGGCATGAAATCCAGAGCCTCCCACGTGATGCTCGGCAAGGGCTCCGCAGTGGAAATATGCTCTAGTCTCAAGTTTCTTCTTCTATTTATTTTTATTTACATTTACTTGTTTGCGTGTGGGGAGGGTTATGGGTGTGGGTGTGGGTACGGGTGCCCGTGCGCCACAGTACACATGTGGAAGTCAGAGAACAACTTTCTATAGTTGGTTCTCTCCTTCTGCCATGTGGGTCCTGGAAATTGGACTCGGGTCATCAGATTTGGCAGCAAGTGCCTTTACCCACTGAACCATCTTGCCGGACCCTTTGTTTCTTTAGACTGGCTCTTACTCGGTAGCCCAAACTGACCTTGAACTTTCAACCCTTCTGCTTCAGCGACCCGATCACACTCAGCAACAACTGACGTTTCTTGATCACTTACTATGTGACAGGTACTTAAGAACTTAAGCATTTCCTCAATTGTTCGAACCCCCTGAAGATGGTGCTTTCTTGTTTTAGGGTTTTTGACGTTTTTGTTTTTATTTTTTGGCTGGTACTCTTTTCACCCCCAATTTAAGGATGAGAATTCCAAGGCGGCTCTAAAGTTCTCAGGCCACCATAATTTCATTTGATTGAGAACTTAGGCAGCCCAAACCTAAGCTCATCTGTTTTAATTACAAAACCTAACAGAGAAGTAAAAAGACCATTTCATTCAGCAGGAGCCCTGATAGAAGGAGGGACTTGTGAGGGTTGGTGGAGCACTGAGACGCATCATGAAGTCTCTAGTAGTCAAGGCAGGTTTCCAGGAAGAGGTGCCCTCGGGGAGGAGACCTTGAAGGGTGTGTAAGTGTTAGCTGAAGGAGAGGAAGGGGTCTTGGAAAGGAACTCCCAAAAGGCTGGGGCAGAGTGAGCCAAGCGCAGAGGTAAGAAGGGGGCAGAGGTAAGAAGGGGGTACTCAGGTGATCTCGTTGGAAGGTGAGAAGTGGGGTAGGGACCATGGGAGATGGAGCCCAAAGCCCGGAGGAGAGGCTAGAAGCTGTGCAAAGGGTCAGGAGAATTCAAGTAGGCACAGCAGGGACTTGAGTCCGGGAAGGTCCGGCCAGTCACAGACTGCAGAAGACTGAGGGACAGGAAGATCAAAAACTGTGATGGTCTAGAAGAAGGCTGGGCAGGGACCGGGCTCAGGTCAGCCTAGGCTGGGATAGGAGAGGAGACAAACTGGACAATGGTTTGGAGGGGAAGCAAACAGGAAGAGCAGGTGGGACAAGGGAGAGGAGGAGGCAGTCCTCCTCCCAGCACAGTGTACTATGCCAGGCTTCCCAGGGTAAGGCCCAGCAGTCAGGAGCTGATAAGAAGTGTTCATGCCTGAACTGCCCTGTGGTCTGCAGCTTTTCCTCTCCTGGCATCTCAAATCTCAGCTTCACCCCCTTGGCTAAATGATGCCTGTTCTCTGATGGGGAGGTAATATGAGTCTGGGACTTCTCAGGCAGAGAATCAAATGATATGTCATCAGGTTTTAGGGAGAGAGTTTTGGGGTTTCCCCAGATAGAATGGCATTTTCTCCTTGGTGGTCCCAGAGTGCCAGGCATTTGTCAAAGTCTCGATCATCCTGGAGTCAGGGGCTTTCAGTATGTCTCCCAATCGACCCTGGGAGCTCCCAAGGACAAGGTCATAGGCATCCTTCAGGTTTCATGTATTCTTGAAAATTTGCAAAATTTGTGTGCGTGAATACACATTTACATTTATTTATGTTTGTTTATCATATGTGTATGCACACGTACCACAAGGCACATATGATGGTTACAGGACAACTTAAGAAGTTTATCCTCTCCTCTACCATGTGGGGCCTGTGGATGGAACTCGGGTTGTCAGTCTTGATAGCAAGCACCTTCACCTGCTGAGCCATCGCCCAGAACCTGAATATACTTTCAAAATGCATGTCTCCCCTTCTAAGCTGTAAACCCTCCATAGGGGGTCCCTTATTTATTTTATTTGAATTATCATAGAATAATGTTGACTTTCTTTAGTGTACTCAGCTCTCTAAGTTTGAACACACATCCAGCTTCCTGTAACCCCCTTCTGATCCACTTTCAATCCACAGAAACACTATTTTGCTGTGGAGACCCATCAGCTTTCGCTCCTTTGATCACATGCTTCAAAGGCCCGCCCTTGGCTCTGGCTGTGCAGCGTCTATTGTTCTAAGAGCCACCAGGACCTGCACAGCGTGTGTCCCCCATGCCTGCCTCCACAAGGGCACCGGGTGGCCTCCAGCTCCCCCCAGCACACACACTGTTGCTTCAGGCAGCCTCAGATTCATCCTTCATAAGTAAGTTTACTGAGTTTACTGAGATTTTGAGCAGCATCTTGGGGTTCTAGGGTCAGTCAACAATTATCTCCAAATTTCCAGTCACCTACAAGAGTGTCCCACCCATCTTGGAGAATGATTCCTAATGGTTATACAGAGCTGGCACATGCCAGTGAGGCAGCACAAGGTACTTAGATGAGGACATGTGTCCATGCCTACTATGACTGGCAAATGGCCATTTCTCTATCTTAACCTTCTGAAGGCTCAGCCCACCTCCCTCATTCCCACAGCAGAAGATAAGTTCTTAATTACTGTGTGTGTGCATTTTTGTGTGTGTTCATGTGGAAGCTAGGGGATAGCCTCCACTGCTGTTTCTCAGTTGTCATACCTCTTTCTTTGAGATAGCGTCTCTCACTGGCTTGGAACTCAGTGACCAGGCTAGGCTGGCTGACCAGGGAACTGTCTTTCTCTGTCTCCCCACCACACCCAAATTTAAAAAAAAAATTTTATTTATTATTTTTATTTTATGTGTATGAGTGTACTGCCTGCATGTATGTGAGTGCACCCGTGTTGTGCAATGCCGTGGAGGTCAGAAGAGGGCTTCGGGTTCCCCTGGAACTGGAGTTAAGGACGGTTCGTAGTTGCCATATGCTGGGATTCGAACCCGTGTGCTCTGCAAGAGCAGTCAGTGCTCTTAACTGCTAAGCCATCTCTCTAGCCCCCACACAGCCAAATTTTTTACATGGATTCTGAGACTAGAACTCAGGGCCCCACGCTTGCAAGGCAAGCACTTTGCCAACTGAGCCATCTCCCCGGTCTTCACTTAGGAGATCCTGCTATGTAGCCCAGGCTGGCCTCTAACTTCTGAGCCTCTCATCTCTGCCTCTTGAGGAGCTGGGATAACAGATGTGCACTTCCAGAAGGAGTACTTCAAAGTACTGCCTGCGGTCCCAAAACAGACTCCCACCCTTCTTACAGCCACCCTGGTGACCAGGAAGTGGCTCATCCCATCTGAAAAGGAAGACAGGAGGCCCAGAGAATGGCAGTGACTTGCAAGGCCACTGAGTTAGGAGCAGAGCTGGGATTCAAGGGAGTCTGAAGGCCAAGGCAGGCCCCAGGGAACTCCTGTCTTGAGGGTCCCCACACCCCTGAACCTTCATGCAGTCAGATGCACCAATCATTTTCACAGGTGATTCGAGCACAGGACTGCTGTTAAGTAGCTGGCACAATGCTTGGTTTTGTAAATTTAATTAAACACTCATTTCCATTTTGCTTTTTGTAGCCTAATCTTTTTTTTCCTCCTTCCTTTCACATCTTGACATTTTCTGTGGGCCCTGTGGGTTCTGCATGAGGCCCAGACCATGTGGTAATAGGGTCTAGTCTCCTGGTCACTCATATGGACCCTGGGCTATGGCAGATCTGAGGAGCAGGGATCAGAGATACCAGTCAGTGGAAGTCCTAAGAGTCTGTGCTCCCTGAAGCATAGGTTCTTCATCCTAGGGGTGTGTGTGTGTGTGTGTGTGTGTGTGTACACAGGGGCTGGGGAGGGAGGTGTCCTACAGGACCCAACTCTGGGTCTGGAGGCTCTACACAAAGAGTCCTTGCAGAGCTGGCAGCAGGAAATGGGGTGGCACATCCCTGGGGAAAGCTGGAAATGACTGGGATTTTACAAAGGTTGCTGAAGGGTGGGGAGGAGAGAGGACTTGAACCCTAGGATTCTTGACTTATAGCCTTGGGCTGAATCAATAGTGTCAACGAATACCTACATCTATTAGGTATCTGCAGTACCCATACAGTCCTTTTTAATCTCCATGCCGTCATAGGATGAGAGCAGGGAAGATACAGAAAATATTGACCCTTAGTACAGCATGTGTGGATCAATCAGAACCTTCACTGCTGCTGGACAGGTCCTGAGGTCCCCAATGAGCTGACCTTTAGTTTTTGGATCATGAAGAGGGGAGGCAGCTTGAGCTGGCCCTGGGGAAGCAGTAGGGAAGAGCATTTGCTCTGCTGCTCTTTACTGACCAGCATGGAAGTATTTTAGCAAGCCTAGCCATCATCAGTTCAGGCTCCACATCTCCATTCTATACCAGGGAATCTGAGGCTCAGAGAGGACCCCCCCCTGCAGTCCAGAGGTGCTCCCTACATTCACTCCAGGACCCAACTCATTCATCAGTAGGCTCTTCAAGGGTTAACTTTCCTGTGACCTCCTCCTCAAAGGCCTTGGGCAGGCCTCTGTATTCCAACCTCCAGACCCAAAGGGCTGGCATAGCTTAGATAGCAGGAAGTGAAAAGTTAATGGGGTTACAGGCCAGGACAGGCATGGCATCTCTCTCAGGCCTGGCAGAAACTGGCACCTGCCCTGGCCTTTCATTTCCATGGGCTTCAGGTGAGGGGAGCCAGAGCCAGGCCCGCCAGGACCCCAGCCATGTGATTTCTCTTTGATTCCCGCAGAGCCTGCCTGCTCTGAGCCCAGAATCAAAGCCAGGCAGCAGCCGCCAGTGCCCCCAGCATCCCCAGGATGGCAGCCTCCTGATACCCCCTCCACCTGCCTGGCCTGAGACTCTGCCCCGGGTGGGGGGAGCCCTTTCAGCCAGAGTCTCTGGGACAGACTAGAGCCCTAGGGGGGCTGGGGCAGGGAGGGCCTTAACCATGTATAGCTCTTGAGGAAGTGAGGAAGTGATTGTAGAAGAGGATGGAGAGAGAGAGAGAGAGAGAGAGAGAGAGAGAGAGAGAGAGAGAGAGAGGGGGGTGTTTAGAGGGGACAAGGCACAGAGAGAGAGTGAGTTGTATGTCACGCTACATCATATCTCTGTGACTTTACTCATCTCTGCTGACAGAATCCAAAGGCAACACAGGGACCATTTTGTATCTAACCTGCTGTCAACCTCCTGTTCAATCTCTCTCTCTTTACCTATAACTCAATCTCTAGTCACCAGACAGCAATACACTTAACGTTTTCATCTACTTTAAATCTTTTCTTGGGTGAACTCTGTTTTGAGAAGAGAATGGAATCTCTAAGTCATAGCACAAAAGGCCTCATATACGCCGATTCTTACATCACACTCCAGCTTCATGGATTTCACAAGACAGAAGGACCACAGAGAGGGGGGAAGAGAATGTGGCATATGTACATACACAGAGAGAGAGAGAGAGAGAGAGAGAGAGAGAGAGAGAGAGAGAAAGGTTGGTTTCCAGGTGGCACTGGAAACCCCTGGGGTTCAGGTCTCAAGGTGAGAATCTGTGGGGGGCCAGTGAGGAAAAAAAGCACTGAATTTAAAAGGAATTAGTCAGGAGGTAGTGACAGGCCCATTCTGAAGCAAGATGAATGGGTTTCAGTTGGCGAAAATGATTCTAATTTATAATCTGCTTCTCGCTGCCGCTCGCCAATTAATTCTCTATAGATACATAAATAGGCCGCGTGTTTGCTTTGCTTCAAACGTAATAAACATTACACTCTGTCCCCTTCTTTTGTGCCGGTTCCTGTCACGGCATTAGTCCCTACAGCTAATTCCTCACACCTGTCTCTGCCGCTCAGGGGAGCGGGGCTGAGTGAGGAGGAAGTGCCCAGGCTCCAGGAAACTCCTGGCACCAGGAGATAAATTACGGATCCAAAGCTGCAGGCCCCCTGCAGGCCCCCGCAGAGCAGGCTGGGCTCCCCACTCAGGAGGGTGGAGAAAGGGAGGGCAGTGCACACCCCCACCCCCCCATGCTTCCAGATGCCTATGTCACCAATGTTAGGATCAGCTTCCTACCAAGAGAGGGATGGAGGGAAGGAGATGCAGAACCAGATCCTTCCTGCCATCTTCCACTGGCCACACTCACCAGGCTGTTCCTGCTCCTGGCTTCTGGGCCTGCTGTTTCCTGCGTCTGGAAGGTTCTTTCCTACCAGAGCCACCTCCTTTGTGTCTTTCTGCCTGTGTCACCATCACAGGGAGATATTGTCCTGATCCCCGACAGCCCTCTTCAATTCTCCCTGGGTCCTTTTTCTGCTTTCAGTTTCTGTGACATTCGATTTATTTGACTAATTTATCTTGTTCGCTGGCTTTGCTACCGGAACGGAAGTCCTTCATGCCTGGCACATAGATAGCATTCAGTTTTAGTTTCATGAGTGAAGGAATGAAGGAATGAATGAATGAGATAATGGAGTGGCGATAGATTGGGAAGGGCAAAAGATGGGGCCCGAAGATTGAAATGACCTACCACTTCCACGCAAACTCATCTCACCTCAGCCCTGAGAGGGAGGCAAAGCCAAGGCAGGGCTATAGGTGGCTGGTGACTTGTCCAAAGTAGCACAGTGAATTAGAGGCAAAGCCAGGACCAGAAGCCCAAGTCTGGGCTTTTCTCTAAGACAGTGTAGAGCAGGAATCTACACCCCACAGTGGCTTTTCCAGATGCAATATTGAAGAAACTGAAACTCAAGGAGGGGGGTGACTTGCTCAAGGTCACACAACATTCTGCCCAGTGAAACAACAGAGCGCCTGTTCTTCCAGGCCATGTAGAGGAGGCCATGAGAGATCCCTGTCCTCACAGAACCCCCATTCTAGAAGGAGACATAGAACCAGGAGTGTAAATGTCGGGAAGTGAGGATATTCCAAAGGCAAGTAAATAGGACTGAAAAGATGCCCAAGGGCAGGGCCAGGTGGAAGAGGGATAGGTGCCCCTTGACTCCTCTCCACCTTGGTACCACTGAGCAGGAAGCCCATTGACAGCAGGCAACATCGCTGTGAGCACTGATCAGGCTCATGTGCCCACTCACATTGATCTGTTCCTAGCTGTGTTCACCCAGCTGAACTGTGCTTACTCACTGTGAGCGTCTTGGACAGCGAGTACCAGCTTGAGTACTGTGCAAATGGGATGAAGGAGACTAGTGATTAAAAGAAGTATCAGGCTCTTCAGTAGAAGTGTCAGGCCCACAGGGGCGAAGGCCTGGGGCTGTGATGTCTAGGCAGAGGCCCTGACTCTCCAAGAGCCCAGGGGCAAGCCCTGGTGGGCATTTGTCAGTTTTGTGGTGTAAAAACTCTCTACCAGGCCACTTTCAAGACTACCAGGCCACTTTCAAGACTTGCAAAACTGGCTTGCAAAATTCCCAGGGGAAAGCCAGACATGGTGGCACACACCTTTGATCTCTGTGAGACTGAGGCCAGCCTTGTCTATATAGTGAGTTTCAGGCCAGCTGTGGCTACAAGGAGACCTTGTCTCCAAAAAAAAAAAGTTCCTGGGGAAATATCTAATGACTGACATGGATAAACTTCTGTAAAACAACTGCATCCATCTCAGTGAGGGAGGCTTGAAGCAGCATTCATGTAGAAATGATTTGGAGAAGTACCTGTGGGCAGAGACACCTGAACACCAGTAATGGGGGGGGCCTGTGGCCACCACAAAATGGCCATCTGTCTTCCTCCTGCCAAACCTCTTCTATTTTACATGGTAGAAAATCAAGACCAAGAGCCAGGTAGGGACTCACCTAAAACACCTCAAATTGGGACCACAGCCAGGACTGGGAGGGGAATCTTCTCAGCGTCTCTAGTGCCTCCCTCTGCTTCCAACCACCTGTTCTCAAGGAGCCATGATTGCTGATGGTGATGGCTGCATAGGGCCTGAGAGCCAAGGGCTCTGTTATTCAAGCGGGGAGTCCACAAGGGAGGAAGCCAGAGCACTAGGTGTTCTGACCCATGGAATAAGTGCACAGGTGATCATGCTTCATGTCATCCAGTGGAACTGACTGGGTTTTGAGAGATGAATAGGAGTTTTACAGCAAGCCTAAATCCAAACAGTTGCAGTGGCAAAATAACCTGCAAAAGCTCCGAGTAGGAGAAAAGCCTAACGTCACCTGGTGTTTGCAGGGTATGAGATACAGGAAGGAAGCCAGTCACAGCATAGGCAGCTGGAGAAGAAAAGTCCTGCCCCTCCAAGGCTGAATCGAATCAGGAATGGTGGGCTTTTGGGTAACTACAGGGAAGCTATTTTTAGATGGGTGCTCCAGCTTACCAGAGCCAGGTGAGGGAGGGAGGCACTGGGCACTGCTGGCTTTAATACAAGAGGCTCAGCCATGATAGAAGGCCCTGGGTCTCTAGCATCCTGGCCCAGTCCTCCTGGTGCTCAGTGAGTCACCCACTCCACGGTGGTCTCTCTCCATGGTCCCCTTGCCAATCCCCAACCCCCTGCTGGCTGCTCTCTTTCCAGGCCAGGAATAGAACTTCATATCTGACAGTCCTCGGCGATGTTTAAATTTAATGGGCCTTCCTGCTTTTTTCCTGCTCAGCACCTGGGCTGGGCGCTCAGCAGCAGCCCTGGGGAGAAGCAGGTGAATAATTCAGGGAATGTTTGAAGTGTGTGTTTTGGGGGAGTGTGGTTGGCAGAACTGTCTCACCCTGCCACCACAGGGAAGGGGGGGTCAGGAAGGACGTTCCAGGTGCTCAGGCCCTGTTCCCATTTGCTGTGTCTTTAGGGCCTTTCAGGAAAGCTCTGGGGACCTTGACTCCCGCCTCCATACAGCCATCTGCAGTGTCCACCTCAGCCTGAAGACACTGTGTAGGGCGGAAGGCAGTGGAGAGGGAAGTGGGGAGGCACACCTTCCCCAGTGGGGTCGGGGGAGAGAGAAGAGAGGCCGGAGGATGGAGCCTAGCCCCAGGCAGATGCTATAGGAGGCAAACTGGCTAAACCAGACGCTGAACAGCTCCTCTGGCAAATGTGCTCTGGGACTAAGGTCATGTCTGCTGTCTAGGGTGCTGCCGCCTCTTAGGCTAAGTGAGAGTTCTGGATTTGGACAAACCCACTCCTCATCCTCCCCACCCCCGGCCCCATTCTGGAGCTTCCCAAGGCCCCTGTTCCTTGTTTGCAAGCCTCACTCCCTCCCATGCCTTGTCCTTCACACACTTGCAAATAAAATGCTTTTCAATTGTCTAACCTTGACACCTTTCGTAACATTTTCATTCATCTCATCACACCTTCATTCAACAAATGTTTATCGAGCATCTACTATGAGCTCCGGCCACAGGACACAGCAGGGAGCAGGAAGAGTCGGGGCTTAAACAACCAGACCTTGAATGCCAACCCCATGCGATGCCCATAACCTCTGGGAGAAAGAAAAGGAAGAGAGGTAGCTGGGCTTTGATCGCTGTTCCTCTCCCAGTTGTTCTGAGTTTTCTGCAGGTCACCTTCCCCCTCTAACCTTGAATTTCCTCTCCTGAAGCATGGGACCCACCATCCCATCCAGCAAGGCCACTGCTGCTGTCCTTGCTAACCACTGCAAACACCTACCCTAAGTGTCTTACATGGATTCATTCATTTAATCTGCACCCCCACCCTCTGATGTAGGCATTGCTAATATCATGCCTGCTTTTCCTCTGAGGAACCAGAGGCATATGGCGGTGAAGCCACTTGCTCAGAGTGGTAAGTGGAGAGATTTGAACCTAGACACAATGACTCTGGGTGGGTGAGGATGAACATGACGAGGTGTTAGGGAGCAAGCAGTTCCGCTCCCCAGCACTCCCAGCGCTCCCAAGTATCGGCCACCAGCCTGGTCTCTCCTTGGTCCACCCAGAAGCCTGCCTGTCCTTCCCTCTTGCCCTGCCCCAGGCTCTTGCTAGCAGAAGGAGCCTTGGAAAAGTAACAAATCACTGGAATGGGTCTGGGGGGGGGGTGACTCCACCCCAGCCTAGGACCAGAGTCCCTCCAAGGAGGGATTGGGGTACGCCCTGGCAGTTCCCCCACCGCTGGCTGGCGGCCCCATCCCTGCGCTGACATTTCTGTGGTTGTTCATGTCATGGCCCTTCAGTCTGCGCAGTTTTACAAATGTGCTGGCGAGATGAAAGGCGCCGGGAACAGCGACTGGAGAGCAAGTTCCGAAAAGCTTTTAACTTCCAGCTCCCACGGACAGAGCGGGAGGGAGAGAAGGAAAGAAGGGAGGGAGGGCAAGAAGGAAGAGAGGAGGGATGGGAGGAAGGGAAGGGAGAGGAAGGAAGAGGTAGGAGGGGAAGATGGGAAGAGGTCAGGGTAGGGACAGAGAACCCAGTGGCATGTGAGGAGGGAGACCATGGAGACTTGAGGGGGACTGATGACAGAGACAGCAAGGAGAGAGAGGAGAGAGAGAGAGGAGAGAGAGAGAGAGAGAGAGAGAGAGAGAGAACAGGACAGAAAGCCAGAAAGAAGTGGAAAAGAATGACAGAAACGCAGCCAGGGAAAAGAAGATGTCAAAGAGACACAGAGACAAGGAGAGAAAGGAGTCAGGTAGAAAGGACAAACCAGGACACACACTCAGAAAGCATCAGAGAGCCCCTTAAATGCTGCTGGAGAAGAGACAGAGCCACGGTGGAGAGTGTCAGAGGAAAAGCAGACAGACAGTGTGGGAGAAAGTGACAGACAGACACAGAGACACAAGCAGGACAGAAAGCCATAGGAGCTGTGGGTGGAGAGGACAGACCCAGGTGAGGCCCTGTGGGGTTGGGCCGTGGTGTGAAGAAATGTGAAGAGAGGAAGAGTCAGGGAGAGGAGCAGAGGCTGGAGCTGACAGCAGCCCAAACACACACACACACACACACACACACACACACACACACACACACAGCAACACCTGCTCAAAGGCACAGCACCCTGGAGCAGACCCTGCTGTTCAGGCCCTCACACTGGAGCCCTGATGCTCAACTATGGCTGACTCTGCCCTTTGGGAGACATTTGGCATTGTCTGGACACATTTTTAGTTGTCACAACTAAGAGAGGGGAGTGGTACCACAGGATCTAGCAGGCAGATATGAGGGATGTTGCTAAGCATCATCTACTGAGTTCAGGACAGCTCCTTGACAAAGGGTTATGGACCCAAATGTCATGGGGTGGAGGTGGAGGGGGCCTAAGTAAAGCCAGGGCCTAGATGACTACTTCAAAGGTGATTCGTATATCAAGCCTGGCTGGACATTTTTCTGGAGGTGGGAGGTAGAATCTCACAAACTCCTCCTGGGGTTGGAGAGATAGTTCAGTAGTTAAGAGCACTGGCTGCTCTTGCAGAGGACCTGGGTTTGATTCTCAACACCCACATGGCGGCTAACAATCTTCTGTAACTCCAGTTCCAAAGAATTTGACGCCCTCTTCTGACCTCCATGGGCATTGCACAACATGGGTGCACTTACATACATACAGGTAATACATTCATACACATAAAATAAAAATAATAAATAAAATATTTTTAAAAACTCCTCTTCCTAGAATGCATCCCTAGCCACACCCATCCTTCAAGTCTTTCCTGGCCCCATTCATTCTGAGAGAGTAATATTCCTCTTGTATTCACACCACCTCAATATAGTATAAAGACACCATCTGAATACCAGGCTTGTTGCTTACCTGGGGGCAAAATCACACACCAGTTCAAGCACGCAGGCTCCAGCCCTGGCCTGTGTGGGCTTGAAGCTCAGCTCTTCTACAAACTATGTTACCTTCAGCAAGTTTCATAGTTCCTTTGTGCCCCAGTCTCCTCATTTATAAACTTGTAAGTTGGCGTCTATGAAAATCAAATGAAATCTATGGAAAATGTTTATTAATAACACAGGGCTTGCTAACTGTTATGGTCATAATTATTTTATTTGATCAGTAAATCAACACTGGGGAAAGAGGTCTGCCTAATGTGCCCCATGCTTCTCATGAGGCTGTTCTATCTCACCACAGTGCCTCTTGCTGCACCTGGTACCCAGCGAGAGTTCTGGCTTCCCTCCTCCCAGACCAGGGTGCAAGGGCAGACCCAGGCAGGATGCACAGACCCACGGTTGCTACTTGCCCTCTGTGTATTCTTATATTCCACCATGCGGTGCCTCAGTTTCCTCATCTGTAAGGCGGGGTTGGCAATATGCATTATATTGTGAGGACTTAAAATCTTGACAGTCATGCACTGATGGTGATTCTCCTGTGCTCTTAGAGCCCAGGACAATGCCTGACATGTGGGCACCCAGAGAAGGTTTGTGGATGGATGGCAGAATCAAAGATAACTAGAGAAAGGGAGTCCAAAAGGGGGATGCTAGGTGTTGGAAGAGAAAAAGGTGGGGTGTCTTAATTACTTTCAATTGCTATGATAAAAACACTTGGGGAGGACAGGGATTATTTTATCTTACATCTTCCAGGACAGAGTTCATCACTGAGGGAAGTCAGGGTAGGAACTCAGGGTGGGAACCTGGACGCAGGAGCCGAAGCATTGATCATGCAGGAACGCTGTTTACTGGCTTGTTCCCTGGCCCATGCCCAGCCTGCTTTATTATACAACACCAGACCACCTGCCCAAGGATGACACGGCTCACAGTGGGCTGGGCCCTCCCACATCACTCAACAATCAAGAAAATGCCCCACAGATGTGTCCACAAGGCCCATCCAATAGAAGCAATTCCCAGGTTGAGGGTCCCACTTCCCAGGTTTGTCAAGTTGGCAACTAAAGCTATCCAGCAAATGGGGGTTCCAGTAAAGGGTTCTAGGGAGAAAAGAACTTATAGAGCACCTCTATGTGCCAGCAGACATGAGAGCCACAGGATCCCAGGCCCAAACCACCCATGGACATGTAAGTAGGTCGAACTCCTGAGAGGTCAAGACACACCAGGCCTGGAGATTTCAGGAGCAATCACAGCTGCACACCTGAGTGGGAGGGAGGGAGAGAACAGGAAGTGGAGAGTGTATCTGGCAGGGCCAGCCTCTGTTCTCTGAAAGCACGAAAAAGTAGAGGCTAGTAGAGAGAGAGGGTGAGAGACCAGGAGAAGAGGCCATACAAAGGCAAGGCTGGGGAGATCAATGAAGGACTGAAAGCAGGGAACAGGCTGTTTAGGTAGAGGATAAATCTCAAAATAAACAAGTGCCATGGAGTTCAGCAAGAAGGCCTGGAGGGGCAGTCACCCAGAGGAGACACCAGTCACCAGGGAAATTAGAGAGGCTAAGTGAGGAGCAGGCTGGGGTGAGCTGGAGTGTGGGTTCCTGGGGGACTCACCCCACTCTTTGCTGTGAACAGGTGTTTGCAGATAGGGAGGCCTGGTCAGAGTCAACAGGTTAAGGACAGGGTCATATAGCTGTTCATTCCGGTTATCCCTTGCCCACCTAACCTTCGGTCATGCAACGGGGAGAAAGAAACCAGTCAGGGCAGAAAAGCTCTTGTGCAGGGAGTCAGCTGAATTTGAACAGGAGCGGAAAAGAGGGTCTTCCAGGTGTTTCTGGAAGGTGGATAGGTTGTTTTAGGAGGATGGTGCCAAGGGGGCACTAAGTTTAGGTCAGGCTGTTTTGTGTCCCTGCTTTCTTCCTTGGTTGGAGACGGGATGTCCAGGGCTCTCTCCTGAAGAGGGAAGGCCGACATGGTTCTCTTCTTATGACAACTGTCCTCCCACCTGCTCGTAGACGCCCAGCCCCAGGCTCTGTCCACCCCTGTGCGCTGTGATTGCTCCTGAAGCCCGCGGCCTATGCAATGGGCCTTTCTGGGCAGCCAGCCAGGGGTGGCCACTTGTGAAGCCTGCCCCCATCTTCGCCTGCAGCCCCCTCTTTTGAAGCCAGGTTCTCTTAGTGGGGGGGGGGGGCGGGGGTTAGTGAATTCAGGCGAGGTGTGTAGCCGGGACAGGGTCGGGTCTACCTCCCGGGGCATCCCAGCAGTCAGGCAGGCTCCCCTCCTGGGGGCGCTCCCTTCGCGTGGATCTGGTTTGGAGGACCGAGGAGCACTCCCCCTGGGGGTTCCCCGAGGCCCGGGCAGCGAGGGAGATGAAGCCGCCCGGCCCGGAGGGCGAGGGAGGGGCGAAGGGGCGGGGGCCGGGCTCCCCAGCTGGTTGCGGGGTCCGGCCCGGCGGCCGCCTGCTGCTCCGCGCGGCGCGGCGCTCCTGGCCGGCGGGCGCTGCATTCTCCGAGTCTCCACCAGAGGCTGCGGGAGGAAGGAAGGGATCCGTCCCTTGCACACTTCCCCCCTAGTCAGACACGCACACTCCCTCGCTCTCTCGCTCCTCCACACACGCGCGCACTCGCCGCCGCGGCTCCCCCTCTCGCTCCCGCTCTCCCTCGGCTCCTCCCGGCGGACACCGGGGCCGGACCTAGCCGGGCTCCCTCCACACGCCGCCGTCCCGAGGCGCGGGGACTAGGGCGCAGCCCCGGCCGCTCCCCGAGGTAAGAGCGCGCGGGGCCCCCGGGAGGCCAGCGACCG
>NW_008356468.1:370154-383961 GCF_000622305.1 Nannospalax galili | reverse complement strand
CCGCGTCCCCTCCCCTGCGGGGCGGCGGGGACTTTGCCACGTCCAAACTTTCCCCGGCGCCGAGCCCAGCCTTGGCCACCTCCCGGCCCCGGAGTGGCTGTCCCTGTGCCCCAAGCTCGGGGATGCCCCGCAGGCCAGGGGTGGCGGCTCCGGGGGACGGGGCATGCGCGCCGGGAGTGCAGCGGGGATGCCCAGCCCAGCCTCGACCCCGGGCCCGGGACCCCCGGCGTCCCCGCCGCCTACAGCGCGCAGCCGGAGGCTGGGCTTGCGGCCGCTCCCGGAGGCCGGGCGATCGGCGCGGCTGGAGCGTGTGCGCGCTGGTGTGTGTGCGGGTCGGGCCGCGGCGACACGCACGCCTGTGGCCACTCAGGGCTGGGTGAGCCGGACCGGCCGCGGGGACCCGGGAGACCCCGCCGGCGCGACCCCCTCGTCCCTCGACTGTCCGGTGACCGGCAGCGAGCGAGGGGCAGCTCTACCCTCTTCCTGGGCACCTGACTCCGGGGACTCTGTCCCCGTCACGGAGAAGGACCGGGCTTCACAACCTCACGTCCAAAGCCGGTGCCACTCGGGACTGACCCTCGGGGCCCCAGGTTCGGAGCCAGGAGGCGTGGACGGTGCAGGCGCGTGGTCTGTGGAGACCCTTAGTGGACATGGTCCCTACCCCTGTCACCTGAGCCTGGGAACCCCACTCCACTCCTGCTGTGGCCCGGTCCGGGTCCTGCCCCAGCTGGGGCGCTGCGGGAGATCACCCTGCGGGGTGCAGCGAGCAGCTAAACCAGAGTCCCCCGAGGGCTCCCCGAGCCGCAGGGGCACCCCCTGGTGGCGGGCACCCTAGCGCTGCCAGCAGTCGGCCTAGACTTCCCACAGTCCCGCAGCAGGGAACCCTCTGCCTTCACTCCTACTCTTCCTGGTGTTGCCAGAGGCTGTGCATGCCAGCCTCGCTTCTCCGGGGTTTCATCCTAGAGGTCTCCTAGTTCTGGAACTGGCTAGAATGTCCAACCGGGGCAGCGGCTTGCTTGCCGGCTTTGGCAACTGTAACCACTGTTGGGCCACAGGAGTGGGGTGTGGGTTCTCACCACCTCCTCCTCCCTCCTCTTTCCCCATTGCTCAGCATTATTGTCCTGAAACCCTAATCCACCATGCCCAACCATCATGCTGTCACTCGGCATTCCCCATGCTTGCCCACCAGTGCCCACTCTGACCTCTTTATTGCACATCCCTTTCTGGAATGTGTTGGTTTGGCTGGTGTAGACCTCTTCCGTCTTTGCCCATCTAGGATAATTCCTCTTTTCTTTCTGCCTACTTCAGTCTCTCTCTGCTGGTCCACCCACCCTCTTCTCTCTGCTCCTGTCACGTCCCTTAGCTTTCCTAGTTCCCGGGACATTCTTTTCCATTCCTCCTGGAAGGGACAGTCACTGTCCTTCCAGTACAGCCTTTGAAGATTGATTCTTCCTGGGATGGGTGGGAGGTCTGTGTGCTTCTTGGAGACAACCAGACAACACCTCTAGGCCAGCTAGGTCTCTCTCAGCCAAGGGCACCTGCTTCTCATGGTGGCCTTGTCTGCTGCATTGGTGATCACAGACACAGTGCAGACCACCTGGGCTGCCCTTCTTCTCATCTTAAAGTACTGGAAGCAGGCCAGAGTCACCAGGCAAGTGCTATCAGGAGCCAGAACTGGAACCTGGATACCCTGTTTTCTATACCTCACCAACTACGTTGGGTAGATCTTGGGGGAAACAGAGCAGTTTCTTGGCTTCAAACTGGAGACAGAACAGGACGATGCCTGCTTACATGCAGCATGAGGTCCTTAAGTTAGATCTCCATGCTCCTAGAGAAAAGCAGTTAAATGCCTTTGACAGAGATACTGAAATGGCAAATGCTGGAAACAAAGCTTGGCTCTTAAAGTGTGTTGTGACCCTGGGCACATGTATGTAAAGTGTGTGTGTGTATGTGTGTGTGTGTGTGTGTGTGTGTGTGTGTGTATGTGTGTGTGTGTGTGTGTGTGTGTGTGTGTGTGTGTGCATGTGGGATGGTTATGGTCTCTGGCAGCTACAATTTACAGAGGACTGGACTTCAGTCCCTGACCTCCATAGGTTCTCTATGCCCTCACCCCGCTGTGTTCTGAGGCCCCTGTGAGGGCCTGGGTTGGAGCTGGGGCAGGAACCTCAGGTCTGTCTCCTCTGCCTTAACAAAGTTTGGAATGGCCAGTTTAATTAACACACCAACTAGAGGAGTTAGCCAATTAAATTTCCTTTCCTCTCTGGAGTTCCCCCTTTTCTTCCATCAGGAAGCTCCATTGGAAATGTAGCCTCAGGTACTGAGGAGAGAGAGAGAGAGAGAATATATCCTGTTTATGTAACTGGGCAGCAGCTGCACTGTGTGTCCTGGGAGGGGAGGGGAGGATGCTGATAGAGGGAAAAGAAGGCCCTGAGGAGGGCCTGGGCTGGGACCCCAGTTAGGGGTTGCCCATCCCTCTGTAGAGCTGAGCCAGGGACAATGCCCAGGGTGTCTCTGCTTCCTAGAACCATGTGTTTTGATTCTGCTCTCTTTAGAGGAAGCCTAGATTCTCCCTCAGTTCCCCAAATCAGGACAGGTTCTGACCTCAACTTTTTCATTAGAGCATTATAGGACTTGTCTTTTCTCACATGGAGGAGGCAAAGGCTAACCAGAAAGTTAAGTTTATGTGATGGTTTGAGTTCTGTGTATGTGAGAGTCGGGCATTTTTTGTTGCTGAAGATGTTGCATTCAGATTGGCTACTTGGGAGCAGGAGACAGAACAGGGAGGTTGGCGGTATGCGTGTCTTGTACAGTTGGTCAGGTTGTTGACTGAAGGCACTCTGTGCAGGAGGAGAGTAAGGTCTGGAATCTATTTTAAGCTTCACTCAACAAGGCAGGTGCCCTAAAGGCAAACTGCATGTTCCTGGAGGAAGGGACACCTCTCTAATTTGCAAAAAGGCTTCCTATGCTCTTGGGTCCTGGGCCTATGTTGTTACTACACTCTCCCTGCCCCCAAAGGAGCGTGCTTTATTACCACTAAGGATGGCCTTAGTGCCCATTCCTTGCTTGGTTCTCTTACAGGGAACTGTGCCTTCCTGTGTCTGTGAATATGGGCTTAAGTACAGAAGGTTCAGGAGCCTGGAGGTATTCCTTCCTCCCAAGTCTTTCCTCCAGGCCCCTCCTTCCTGCTGGCAATATGAGACTGGGCACTTCTTGCTTCCTCATCAGATCCACAAGGCTTCAGCCATCCACTTGCTACCATCCCCATTTGTGTATATAACTTGCTGGCTAGGCAAACAAGCACTGCAGTCAGAGCCCTCTGGGTTACTGATTTGTTGGCTGTGTGGCTTTGGATGAGTTACTCTGCCTCTCTGAGCCTCAGTATTTTTCTGCGAAATACACAATTAGCGATGCCTACTTCATTGGGTTGTTGTGAGGATGAAACACGCACAAATCTGTGCACTTAGCACCATGGCCAGAACACAGGACACTCCACAGGAAAACCGTGTGATTATTGATAATATCCCTTGGTCTATAACCCTCAATTCCCACAGGGCTACAGGCAGTGGCTTCTCCTTCCTTTGTACTCCCACTTGATGATGTGGGGGTGGAGTCAGGACTGCCAGGCTCTCTCTGACCTCCTTTGCCTCCTGGGAAGTGGAAACTGGCTAGTTAAGCAGCCAAGAGTGAAGAAAGATTCTAGGGTCTCACATATTCATTTGGTCCTAGACTCTGACCCATCCCATGATCCCTACTCTGGCTCAGGCCTCCCTAGCTTTAAAAAGCCTAAACCATGGTTGCAGCCTCCTCGCCAGCCTTCAGTCCCCTCATACTGCAGTCCCCTCTAACATCACTCTCTCTCCAGCACAGGTGGGATCACGTCACTTGTTTGATTAAAACCCTTCCATGACTCCCCATCGCCTACTGAATTAAGTCCAGAGTCTGCACAGTGACATTCAAGGTCCTTGTAATCCGTCTGCATCCTCCTTTATCTCCCACTGTGCCTTCAACCCGACACTCCTGCATACAGCCAGACCTGCCCTTCCTCCTCTGAATGCCCTGCGCGAAGGTCTTCAAAAGCCCTCAAGACCCAAGTCAAGTAGTTCCTCTTCCCTACTTCCATCCACCCACCCATATACCTGTAGTAGCTGTCCATTCATTCATAATCCAGCTGAAAATATTACAATTACATGTGTATGCTAAGCACTTATATATAGAGTGTTATAAGATGCCAAGAGAGCTAGCAGACCAGTCCTCACCAGTAAGCCAGTGGTCCAAGGTGGCCAACAGACACTTAAGCAGTCTCATCACCGTGATAAGGCAACAAACTTTCAGAAGGAATGAGGCAAGGCCCTGCAGGATTGAATAACGGTCCTGTGAAGGAGGGAGGAACTGGAGAGGAAAGCAGGCTACAGGCTCAAGGCTGTAGAGGTCCCGAAGGGAGGGAGAATGTGGGGTGGGGAGATGCAAGCCCTGCTGACTAAAGTGGATGCATGGAGGGTGGTGGGTCACAGATAAGCCACCTTTGGGGAGGGGGCTGCAGAAGCAGGTCCTGTGGGGCTGGAGAGCCACAGGAAGCAGAAAGGCACTGGGAGGGCATCCTTGAACAGCAGGGACCCTGAAGATTTTTAGCAGGGAGCCACCTGGTGGCATTTGCTCCTTGAAGCCTTAACCCCAACCCAGGGGGTTGGGGGTATATGGATGGATGGGTAAGCCAGGTCCAGGACTGATGCTACATGTAGGGCTCAAGAGTGCTGGGTGGGCACAGAGGACAGGAACGGGGTTATGCCCATTTCTTATTCACGAGGTCGTTGGGTCATGGAGGTGGTAAATGTGAGGAGTGGGAGGGACTAGCTAGGGACAGGTGACTGTGAGAAGCTGGTGGGACCTGTAAGTGGAGATGCCCAGGGGACAGTGCCGAAAAGCTTGGACCTCCTTGCAGGGACTGGGCTGGATGCAGATCTGTGAGGCACCGAGGACAAAGGGTACTCATACCTCAAGTCCAGAGCATAAGAGGGTTTTGAGGGACCCCCGAATCTCAGCATCAGGTGCTACCTGGGAAGGACTGTATGAGCACTCAAGCACAGCAGCATTGCCCCACCTTGAACCCAAAGATCAGAGCTTGGATTTCCCCACTGGCTGCCTTGTTACCACTTGCAGCACCTTAGATCAGTATTTCTCAGTTGGGGCCACATTCGCTCCCCAAGGGACCTTTGGTGATGTCTAGAAATGTTTTTGCTTGTCACCACTGGGTTAAAGGTCTCTATTGGCATCCAGTGGGTAGAGGCCAAGGACACTGCCAGGCTTCCTGCTATGCACAGGACGTCCCGACCCCTGGCTACTTCACCACCGAGAACTCTGCAGCGTAAGCCATTGGCCTAGCCCCGGGGAGACTCCACAGAGGCAGATGTGGACTCTTCCTTGGGAGTCCAGTTGTGGAGCCTGGCAGATGGCATGAAGCCAGCATTGCCTCCATTGCATCAAAGGTAGGCTTGGGAAGGGCCCTGGAGCCAAGCAGTGCGGGAGTCTGTATGTCTATGGCACCAGCTCAGGGAGTCAGTGCAGGAGCTTGGAGGGAAGGACGTGCAGCCCAGTATAGTTCTCCAGCCTCCTTTCTGGTCTTGTTAGTTCTATAATTTATTTATCACTCAAACATGAATAATTTTAAAAAATATATATTATGCCAGGTGTGGTGACACATGCTTTTAATCCCAGCCCTCAGGAAGCAGAGGCAGGCGGATCTCTGTGAGATGGAAGCCAGCCTAGTCTACATAGCAAGTTCTAGGCCAGCTGGGGCTGCAGGGAGACCTTGTCTCAAACAAACAAACAAACAAAAATTTTTATATATGTATGATATATGTGTGGGTACATGTGCCATGGTGCACATGTGGAGGTTAGAGGACAACTTTGTGGAGTCATTTCTCTCCTTCCATATTTATATGGCTTCTAGGATTGAACACAGGTTGTCAGGCTTAAGAGACAAGTGCCTTTACCCACTGAGCCATATTGCTGGCTCTGCTTTTTTTGTTTTTGTTTTGTTTGTTTGTTTATTTATTTTGAGACAGGGTCTCATGTATCCCAGGCTGATCTCAAAGTTGCTATATAGTTGAGGAAAACCTTCTGCTTCTGTCTCCTGAGTAGTGGGATTACAGGCATGCACCACCATGCTTGGTTTATGCAATGCTGGGGATTGAACCCAGGGCTTCATGCATGTTAGGCAAGCACTCCACCAACTGAGCTACATCCTCAGTCATAGATGTTATTTTTCTTAAAAGAAGAGTTTCAGAGAAACACAGCAACCTGCTGACCAAAAAACTGGGCTCTGGAGCCCCAGAGAGCTGAGTTTACAGTAGCCCAGCTCTGCTGCTAGTCAGATGCTGGGGCCCCTGTTTCTTCATCTAGGAAGTACCTTTAGTCCATCTGCATTTGAGAGGATGCTGACAGAGGGTGCAGTATGTGGTTTAGCTCCTAGGAAGAGTGCATGCCTGTGGGTATAAATGTATACACATGTGTCTGTGTGTCTTTTTTATCACTGAAAGCACTTTTAATTAGCCATGATCCCACTACCTCTTGGCCACTATTTGAATGGGTGTCCTTGTTGACATAGATTTTTTTTTTAATGGTATGGTGCTTTGCACACGTGCCTCTGGAACCTGCCTTTTCGCTGGGTAATGCATTGTGAGTGTCTTGCCATTTCGATAAATAGGCAGCCACATCATCATTTTTTAAAAGCTGCACAGCCTACCATTGTGTGGCTGTCCGTAATTCACTTGGCCAGCCCCCGTGGTTGGACACTTGGGTTGCTTCCAATCTTTTGCTATAACAAACAGTTCTGCCGTGGGCATCCTTGTACACACATCTTCACGAGCGTGTCCAGTGATTTCCTTGGGGACTGCCTGGACATTTCTGGCAGGAGGCATGTGGCGCTGACCAGATCCCTTAAGTTGTTGACATAGGCCCAGCAAGGAGCAGCTGGGGGCCTCTGGGGAAGGGGTGGGTACGGGGGGGTGCCAGGGAGCCATCTTTGCCATCTTCGCTCCAGGAAGGCATGTCATAATGCTAAAGTGAGTGGCAACCACAAAGACCCCATTCTGCCTTTGTTGTCATTAGACTGCTTGGAGTACAGGGGATGGGAATGGGAGGTGGACTGTGTGTTTGATGGGCAGAGTGACAGACACCAGACAGACAGGGACACAAGGTGGACGGGCTGAAGCAGGCTGATGGATAGGTAGCAGAGCCAGGTGGATCCAGGTCAGTGGACAGACAAGATGATTGAGAGGTGATGAGCCAGGCAAATTCAGGTGTCCAGACAGAGGACTGTGGCCTGAGTGGGGCCTTCAAGGACCGAGGACTGACATTGTATATTAGGGCTTGCAGGAGCTGAAGGGAGACATAGGTAGGGCCCAGGGCCAAGGGGCTGCTTGGCTTGTATCTTCTGCTTCACGGGGAGCTGTGAACAGGCTTATGTGCTTGGAGTTGAAAGACCCTAGGGACCAATTGCCAGCTGTAGGTGGGGGTTCTCCCCAGAGAAGAGCAAGCTTGTCCCTGGACCAGCAGTGGCTCTGAGCAAGTGGGGTCTTTACCCTCTTTGGTCCAGTTTCACATCTGTTTGTTCTCATGAACCTTGATTCTGAGCTGGAAGGAATGGGGTAGGGCTGGGGATATGGCTTAATTGGGAAAATGCTTGCTTAGCTTGTGTGACACCCTAGTTTTGATCCCCAGTACTACATAAAACTGATCGTGGTGTGACAAGCCTGTAATCTCAGCACTTGGGAGGTGGAGGCAAGAGGATCAGAAGTTCAAGGTAATAATCCTCTACCACATAGGGAGTTCAAGGCCAGCTTAGGTTACATGAAGCCCTGTCTCAGAACACAACTAAACGAAAGGAAGGGAAGGAGAGCGGTGGACAGAGTGGTGGCTACAGTACAGTGGAAGGAGGGTGGGGGAGGAGGAGCCTGCCTCATTCCCCTGACTACACAGCTGCAGGGTCCTGTTGTGGGCAGGAACCAGACCACCAGAACTCCATCCCACCTCCTCCTCCTCCACTTACTAGCTGAGGGACCTGCGGCCTGAAACCAGCCTTTGGGCTTTGGTTTGCTCATCTGTTCTGACCTCTGAGGTTTGTGGCGAGGACTGGATGAATGCTTCTAGTTCTAGAAGTCCTAGAAGCCTGCCTGGCTCAGCAGAAGGGTCCTGAAAGCTTTGACCACAGATTACACTACTTCACCCTTGTTTTTCCCTTGAATTCCATACCTATGTATGGGTGTGTGCCCACACATGCCTGCACTGTGGGTTGTGGTCTCTGGAAGACAAAGACCGTGTTTTTCTCATCCTGCAACCTGTACCTCCCGCCAACAGGGCCCTGTCAGCCATGTGGGCACACACTAGGTGCTCTAGAAATTTGTCTCAATGAAGTGTCTCATTGGATACAGCTGGTTCAGGGTTGAGGGGACATGTCATGGGCATCCTGAAGCTGTGTGTCAAAGCTAGGGTGGCTTTGCTGTGGGCACAGATGACAAGCAAGACAAAAGAGACTTGGGGAGTGGTTGGTTGGGAGCTAGTGGCCCAGGTGAGCAGAGCACAGAGAACTGAAGGGGAAGAATGAGAGGAAGGAGCAGAAAGGAAGATTCCATTGAATTCAGCAGAGTGGAACTCCAGGCTGAGGAATGCAGGCGAGAGGGAGCTGCTGGAGGTTACTGACTGGAGTTCTGCCATAGAAAGAGCACACTGCTGGCAGGGTTTTTGGATGGACTTGAAGGAAAGAGGACACAGGGGACAGGAGCATTGGAATCATCCAGAAGACAGGCTGGGGGTGGGGGGCGGCATGGGGAGCTTGAATGAGGTGGTGGAGAGCAGGAAAATTGCCAAGGAGGGAGGATCAACTGGGCTGGGAGCAGCTTGGATGTGAGAGGTGCTGTGCAGGAAGGAGGGACATCTGACAAGGTTGTACCCTAGGTGTCAAGTGTGTGTGTGAACTGTGGTCCAGTCATCAAATCAGGGGAGTGTGTGCTTGGGAGATCCCAGGATGTCATTTACCACCAGCACCCCACCTACACTGTCTGTCCTGCCATCATTTTCCAACCCATCATCTACCTGCCTACCCCACCTCCATTCAGATATCCAATGGTACATTGTCCACCCATTGCTGCCAGCCCACCCACTGCCTGCCATTCACCCACCCACCTCCCATCCACCTACCCACGGCCATCTACCCACACATGTACCACCATCTTATTTTTCACCTTCTTGCTGCCCACCTGTCCACTCTCATCCATCCATGAATTCATCAACTTACCCATCCATCCACAACCATTTCTTGTGAGCATACTATGTGCCTGGCTCAGGTGAGATCTTGACTCAAACATTTGGAGATGCCTGTTAATAAAGACAGTGACTTAAAAAGCCAGTGGGAGCAGGCTCCTTAACCTAGAAGATTGGGATTGGAGAGATTTTATATCCTCTTAGCCGTGAAGGGGTTCTGATGAACAGTGGCCTGGAGAGCAGCTATGTTCTAGAAGTGTTAGCTGCTAACACTGCGCTATTTTGACCTTTTTGTTTCCTGTGAATTCTGTGCATGTGTGTGCACACACACATACGTCTACCTGAGCTGGTTGTGTCACCTTGAACCTATGGTCATTTCTTTCTCACTTTGCACTCGATTCCCCCTCCCATTAGCACCCATGGCACACAGCAGGTGTTCCATAAAGGCGCCTTGATGAAATGGCTGGTTGGACTTGGCTAGTTGAGGAGTGAGGGGGAGGTTTTAAGACAGGATAGAGGAAACTAGCTGCACTCACAGCTGGAGGAGTCAAGGCTAGCTCCAGGGAGGACTGATATATTGATTACCACAGCTTTACAGTCAACATTTCTCCCCAAGCCCCTCCCTAAGAGCCCTCACCCCCTTTTCTATGGAGCCTATATCAGTTCCTGTCCTCTCAGGAGCCCCTATTCTCCTCACAAACCCCAGGCCCCCTAATTGAGCTCCTAGCCAGAACTCCCATGGTACACCCAAGCCCTGGCTCCTGGAGAAGGCTGTCTTTTGGGGGCAGGCCTTCCTCCCTATTGTTCCTAACAGCCCTGGCGCCTCTTTACAAACATGTGAATCCTCACTGAGTGCCCACTGTTGCTGGTATTCCCTTCCTGCTAGCCCTTGTCAATTCTTGGAGTCTATATCTCCACAGAGTCCTGTCCCCCAGCTCAGGCCTGGCCCCTTCTGGAGCCTGATGACTACCATCCTGGATGGTAGTGCTCAATGTCCTTCATGCGTGACAATCAGCAGGTGGAGGCACCACCCCGGGGTCTCTGCATCCACTCTGCCCGCCTGGCAAAGAAGCCCCTGGATGTGGGCCCTGTGAAACACTCCTGCCACCTGGCCACTGCCTCAGGGGGCTTTGGGGATAGAGAGCCTAGCAGGTTAGTAGGCAGACTGGGCTGATGGTGGACACCACAGTGCTGGCAGAGCCTCTGGACTTGGCTCAAAGGCTTCTAAAAGCTGGTCTTACTGCTTCTGGTTAGGAAAACAATCACAAATTAGAGAAAATGTTTTAGAAAATTGTTTCACCGCACAACAGGAGGCCACTGAAGGAGGGAAGATGGGAGCAAGGTTTCTAAGCCAGCAATAGTTATCTATGACCTCACTGTCAGCTCCAGACCGTTCACTTGATGTGCTCAAGGTCCTGTCTCCTCACCTGACATAGCATTTCACCTGCTGAGCCAGACACAGCTGTCCCAGCTAACATTGTGCCGAGGTCACCTCCCACCTGCCAACTTTTGCCGAGCCCCTCCATCCACTCAGTCTTAGCACCCCCTCTCTGCCCTTTAATGCCACCTAGATCAACTCTCTTGACTGGTGACTTGAAGACAGGAGCCATGCCCTATACTAACATCAGCTAGAGTCAGCCAGAGGTAGAAACTAGTCCTCACCTGATACATATTGACTAACTGACATTGGGGAAGCCTCTGATGCCCTCAGTTTCCTCATCTGTACAATGAGGTTGGTGATGTTACCAGAGACAAATGAGATGATGTGGACACCGTGTCCTGTCACACAGTAGGAGGATGTGGCTGCCAACCACATGCTGCCTTCCAGCCTTCCAGAACAACAGAACTCTGGGCAACGAGGGCAGTAGTTAACTCCTAAAAGGTTCAACTCCCCGACTGCTGCCGGCCCCATTCCTGTCTGCCCAGCTCCTACCTGCTGAGCAGCTATAGAGAGGTGCATGAGCTTGGGGCAAGTGCTAGGAAGAGGGGTCCTGAGAGATGAGGCCAGCTTCTGTCTGGAGGAATCAGAACAGCCAAGAAGCTGGGTTCTGGGGCCTCCTGGCCTGGCCTACAATCCCTTGCTATTCCTCCCGGCTGCCAGGCTCTGTACAAGTCGCCAGGCTCTGCACAAATCACCAGGCTACCACAGTTTCCTCATCTGTAAGAGGGAGGTGCTAATCACAGACCCTGCTCACAGGGTGGGGTTTAAATGAGGTGAATATTTGTGAGGTGCTTAGCACAGTGCCTGGCCCGAAGGAAGCCCCTGTAAGAGTTTGCTGAGAAACAGCAAGGGGTTGGGGACACTGAGTGGACAAAAGGGGCACTGAGCTCAAACGTGGTAGGAAATGGGCTTTTGGATCGGGTTTCAGTGGAGTTGGCATCGCATGGGCTCTTTCTGATGGGAGAGCAAGGAATAGTCTCAAATCAAAGGGCTCTCTGGAGTCTACAGGCACCTATTTGGAGAAGGCTGGACTGAGGGAGCTGTCTGCATGGGTGACTCTGAGGGGACAGCAAGAAAGAGCTCTGCGTGCTCAAAGCCCCCCAGGAACCTTCTCAGGTTCCACCTACCCTAACTCTGGCCCAGTGGAGGCTCTGGCAGTGAGAGATGAGGTGGCCATGTGTACCCTCAGAGCAGCAGACAGTGAGCAGGGAGTGGGAAATATGTCTCAGGAGCCCCCTTGTCAATCAGGATGTCTGGATCCCTGTAATTCTCTGCTGTCTGCCAAGACTGTGCTGGGCACTTGGGTACAGTGAGCTGACATGCCCTTGCCCAGAAGGAACTGTGTGTGTGTGGTGTGTATGTGTGTTGCATACATGTTAGTGTGCAGGCACCTGCACCCATGTGTGCATACTTGGAGGCCACAGGACATTGGCAGTCTTCTATTGATTCCCACCTTATTTCTTTTTTAAAAAAATTTCATTTTTTTATTTTATGTGTATGCATGTATTGCCTGCATGTAGGCAAGTGCACCCATGTGTGCAATGCCTGTGGAGGTCAGAAGAGGCTGTTGGATTCCCTGGGACTGGAGTTATGGACAGTTGTTAGCTGCCATGTGGGTGCTGGGATTCGAACCCGGGTCTTCTTCAAGAACAACCAGTGTTCTTAACCGCTGAGCCATCTCTTCAGCCCCTCCACCTTATTTCTTTAGGACAGGGTCTGTATTGAATCAGAAGCTTGCCCTTTTGACTAGGGTGGCTGGCCGGCCATTAGAGCTCTTGGGCTCCCCATCTCTGCTTCCCCTCTCCCTAGTGCAGGGGTAATAGGCACATATGGCCATGCCCAGCTTTTGAAGTAGGTACCAGCTCTTTACATGGGTCCTGGGAATTTGAACTCAGATCCTAAGCATTCTTACCCCCTGAGCCATCTCCCCCGCACCCCTCCCCCACCAGCAGACAATCTTATTAATACCCTCTTCTCCCCTGGCCTCAGTTTCCCCTTTGACAGAGTCTTTCTACTTGAACTTTTTTCCTTTCTTCCTTTCAAGCCTCTCCCCTTTCAGAGAGGATGGGAGGGGCACTGGAGAAGAGTTTGAACAAGCTGGGACTGTAGACGGAACTTTGGATTGGCTGGCCAGTGCCATTCTTTTCCCTGGTTGCTATGGCAGCCATTTCCCCGGGTTGTCAGTGATGAAACTCATAACATTGTTTTCAAATAATCCGTGTAATTGAAATAACAATTGAGCTGTTAACTCGTCTCTCACACTCTGGCTAGGACAGCTCCTCCTCCCTCCACACCCTCCTCCCCACCCCTGAAGTCCTGGTCCCTCCCCAGGCCCTCTCCCAGGTTCCAGCCTAGGGGTTGGAGGAAGGAGGCAACTTGGCCTCCCTGCATCAGTGCAGAATCCTAGAACACCAGTGCTGAACTAGAACTTGAAGACAGGACACCCCTTCTTTTTGCAATTTGAGGCCCAAAGGAGGAAAGGGACTTGGCCAGAGCCACACAGGAAGAAGGCAGATGGAGGAGATTGCCCAGTTGCTTGGCAGACAAACATCAAGCCACAGAGCTGTACTTTTCTAAGGGGTTGATTTCATGTGCATCTATTTTCCCCATCCTTCCACCCACCTCACAGATGAATAAACTGAGGCTTGGGGAGATTCGTGTAATACAGGTGTCTTTTATAACTTCAGAAAACACCCATTGCATGAATAGATTCGAAAGAACTTTACACCATCTCTCTCCTCCCTGTCTCCTAAACCAGGAGCTGAGACCAGGGCTCCTTGAGGATGTTCTGAAAAGAGGGATCTGGGGCAATTTGGAGACATGTGGCTCAGAGGAAGAGGCGAGGAATTCTCAGTGCTGTGCACTCCAGCTTGGGTTGGAGGCTGCAAATTCAAAGCACAAATGTGAACACAAGACCTGAGGCCCCTGCCTGGTGCTCAGAAGGTTCTAGGATGGATTGAAGGCTGGGAAGTGTCTGGGCTCACACAGGAATGTAGTGCCAACAGACAGCTCCCTGTAGTGGCTGTTTCACAGAGGATAAAAGCATTTTTTTAAAAGTGTCTGGTTGCTGTCCAAGGTGCTCTGAGTCCACAGACTGCGTGGGTGGCG
>NW_008356468.1:332920-370141 GCF_000622305.1 Nannospalax galili | reverse complement strand
CGGGAGGGGGTGGGAGGGGGGCAGGCACTGGCTTGGACTAGGGGTGAAGCCAACCTCAGTAGGAGAAACTGGGGAACAGGGAGAAGCTGGGGTCCCTCCCTGGAGTCTTGAGGGCAGCACCTGCCGAAGGCCTTGACACTTTTCTCTCCTCAATCACTCATTCTTATGCAACAACCAGGTAGTCCCAGGATAATAGGATTAGGTAGACTTAAATCCTCAAGGACTCTTTCAATCTAATGGGACATACACAGGCTTGTACACACACACACACACATGTGTACATACACACACATGCACACATATGAATGCATATACCCCAGTAGCCAGTGTATTTCTGCAGGGTGGACAGTGTCCAGGGAACACAGAGAACACTGTGGTCAACTCTGCCCTGGAGCAAATGACTTGGGCTCAGTCTTGAAGGTTGAATAGGAGCTCTCTCGGAAGATAATAGGAAGGACACATGGGAAGCCTCATAAACCAAGGCAGGGAGGTAGTCTCAGTTTAGCAGACAGTAAGTTTATGTGACTGAAGGCTTGGCCACCCAACAAATGGCAGATCGAGGAGCCTGGGTGCTGGATGGTCAGTGACCTGCCTGGTGTGTCACCTGGAGTTGGGTTGGGTTGGGGGCATGTGAAAGCTACTGGGCCTTTGAGGTGCTCAGTCCAAAGGTCTGTTTCCTGGAGGATAATTGGGGCAAGAGATGCTTGCCTTATGCCCAGACCATGTTGCAAGGATGTGGCTTGTCTGGCCTGACATCTCTGTGCTGTGTAGAAGTCTGAGCTGTTTTCATGTCACCTTGGCTGAGGATGGGGTGGGCCCAGCTCAGTTAGGGGAGCTAGGGATGCAGGGACAATTACAGTGTGTGTGTTGGGTGGGGGAGGACCTGTGTGGGCTCTGGGATAGACAGCTAGGACTGGCATCCATCACAGTATCAGTGTGGGACCCTCCCTTGGAGGGCTGTGGGGGACTGAGCATGTCACCGACCCTGAGTGACCAGGGGAAGGTGCTTCTTCTCTGATCAGTATCCAGGTGCAGGATACTCCTCCTTGCCTGGCTTTGGGTCACTATTCCCATTAAGATGGGGAGCAATTTTCCCTACCCCACCCCTTATCAATGTCAGGGCATAGTTGTGGTTGTCATAGTTGGAGGATACAATAGAGGTCGGACAGATACTAAGCATCATCTAGGGTCCAGGATGGTGAGAAGGCTCAACGGGGTAAAGACACCTAAGCCTGATGATCTGAATTTGATCCCTGAGATGCCCACATGGTGGAAGGAAAGAGCTGACTCCTGAAAGTTGTCCTCTGATCTTCCACTATGCACCATCGCATGTGAGCACCCCCACACATAAATAAGTAAACAAATCAATCAATAAATAATAAATGTAATAAAATTAAAAAGAAAAGAATGATCCAGTAGAAGCATCCCAGGGGCAGAGGTGGAGAAACTGAATCTTTTGGCTGTTTATGCAAATCAGATGCAGCTGTGAGAGTGGACCAGGGGCTGTTTGGACGCACACCCCACAGAGAAGTACAAGTGGTCTTGATGCTGGGCAGATCTGGAGATGTGGAGAGGCACTTGACCTCTCTGGGCTGTGCCTGCTTCATCAGGGACGGTAATTATAGCACCTAGCTAGGGAATGGTGAGAGGCTGGCTGAGACCATATGTGCAGATGGGGTGGGGAGAACAACACAGGAAATCAAGGGACCCCCACTGTGAGTCCCTGATCCAAAACCCCAGCCAGCTCCAGAGTCAGCCCGCCCTCCTCTCAGAGCTGGGTAGTCTTTGGCAACTTGCTAACCCCCTCCTTGCCTCCATGGCACTCAGTAGGCCAAGGATGTCATAGTGCTTAACTTGTGGCCAAATGTGGGGCAGGATTTTGAATGAGTGGAAGGAGACTGGGCACGGTGGGGCACATTTGCGTTCCTAGCACTTGGGAGGTGAAGGCAAGATCAGGAGTTCAAGAAGTTCAAGGTCATCCTCAACAACATAATGAGTTCAAGGCCAGCCTGGGCAACATGAGACCTTGTTTCAAAAACAAAGGAAGGAACAAACTGACATGTGGGGCCATGTAAGCTACTGTGGTTCTGAGGGTATGAATCTCATCTTGGACTGCACTTACCAGGAGGCAGAGACTGCTTCATGCAGGTCTCTGCCACTCTCCATGTCCCCACCCCCTCCCCCACAGGCCCCATTGAGGTCCTCTCTTACCCAGCCCAGACTGTGGATCCCACCACCCTCAGCATCTCCCACCCTGCTTGGCTGTAGTTTCTGAGTCCCGACACCTTGAGCCGGCTCTCCTTTCTTTCCTTCACCACCATCCTCAGAGTCCCTGGGTCAGCCAGGGCCAGGGATCATGGAGTGAGCTGAATCCATAGGGACATTGGGACAGGGGGCCCCCAAGACCCTCACAATGTGGCCCTGGCTCAGCTGGACAAGCCCTTTGGAGAATGAAAGAATTCTCTATGTGGTACTCTGGTCTGCAGTGGGGTGGGTCACTTCAAGCAATTTGGTGCCACCCTGGCCTCTGTGTGCCAGTCGATAGCAGCACCCTCCCTACTTATAATTAAGAAGTGTCCAGACAAGTGTTATCTAGGTGGCAAAAATCACCCTGGCAGAAAGCAAGCATGCCCGAGCTTGGCTGTAACATGTGAGCTTGGCTGTAACATCCTGTCCCACGATGTCCTGTAGAGAGGCTATGGAGTCCTGATCAGTGTCCTCACCTTGAGCAATCCACCCCCTTTCCTATCAGAGTTCCTGTCATAGTGTCCCAACCAGCTGACTATAAGCATGTGGGGCCAGTCCCAAGTGCTCAGCCCCAGCCAGAACCATGAACCCTCATTTTAAATCCACACCTTTAATCTGCTCACCATCCTCAGTTCAACCCCTGCCCTCCCCCATGGCCCAGGGGAATCCTTGGCTCTGGGGAGAGGTAAGAAGGGCCTCAGGAGTGGCCTATGTACCCACTATTGTTCATCCATGTGTTTAAATAAACACTTAATGTGCACATGCTCCGTGCTGCACTCCAAAACAGAGGAGATGGTCCTACTGTCTACCAAGAAGACAGATAAACGGACAGGTCATTGCAACCAAAGATTCCCCAGTCATTAAAGGACTAAGCCCTCCATGTAAGGGTCAGCACTTAGCAAGGAAGACAGGGCTGCTGTACTTACAGACCTGGCCCGAGTCAGGCAGCAGAACTTTTGGATCAGGTTTGCTATTCTACTGGGTGGGTAGAGGGGAAAAAGTGTTGTTAGGGCACAGCTTGTGTGGGGTGGTATTTATCTTATGTTTCCAGGGAAAGACTCTGAGGGTCAACTAGTCAACCAATTGAACAGGCTTCTAAAGGGAGGGACAGAGGGATGGAGGGAGGGAGGGAGAACAGTCAGATAGAGACATGGGGCAATAAGAGAGACAGAAAGACAGAAAGATAGACAGAGACAAAGGGACAAAGACAGAGTCACAGACAGAAAAGGGAGGAGAGAGAGAGAGAGAGAGAGAGAGAGAGAGAGAGAGAGAGAGCCAGGAAGACATAAGGTGGGGTGGGATTCCAGGCAAGAAGGCCAGCAGGTGCAAAGGCCCTGAGGTGGAATCCTACCTGGTGTGTTCAGAGAACAGATGGGGAATAGAAGAGAAGGGGTGTTGGGAAAGGTCAGAGGAGTCACATGAAGTCAAATCTTGCTGGCTCTTACAAGCAGTTTTACTCTGAGTAAGAAGCCAAAGGAATTTGTAGAGAAGGACACGCTGTGATCTGATTCATGTTCTAACATCCCGGCTGAGAGCAGGCTGTGGGCTAAGGGCAGAAGTGAAGAGGCTAGCTGGGAGGCTGTCTCAATAACCCAGGTGAGCGATGACACCCGTGTGGTCCAGACTGCTGACAGCCATGATGGTCAGGTTCTGGATCTATTTTAAGGCAGTGCTGGCAGAATTCGCTGATGGATAGGATGCAGGGTGTGAGATGGAGCGAAGTCAAGGATGACTCTGAGGTCTTCAGCAGAAGCAGCTGGGATAATGGAGTTGCCAGTTACTGAAGGGAGAATTGAAGAGGGGCAATTCTAGCATTTATTTTATTTCATCATTATTTGTGTGTCAGGGGCATGGTCACAAGCAGTTTGGAGAACATTTTAGACTTCTACTTTGGACAAGCAGGTGACTGTATGGTTTGGGGCTTTGGGAGAGATGTGATGTGGAGACACTCATTTGGGTGCATCGTGAATCCCTGGGGCCTCCAGATGTGGGATTCCATGTGGTTGCCTAGGGATGAGGTATAGACAGAAGAAAGAGTGGCACTGGGGCCCCAAGTTTGGAGGCAGATGGGCAAAGGGGAGCAGTGAAGGATCACAAAATAAGAGCACTAGAAAGGACTTGGGAAAAGGAGGATGAGCTCAGTCTAAGGTAGTCACATGGCCTTCATATACTGGAGAGGACTTTGGAAGCCTTGTTTTGAGTGGGAAGGGCAGTCCAAGGAGGAGGAACAGCAGATGCAAAGGCTCAGAGGCCTACAACCCATCGCAAGGCAAACTGAGGATATGGTCCCCAGTCCCCCAGAATGTGGCTTCCCCCTACCCCCCAAGTCAAAGAAGAGGCCACCTTGGAGTCTTCCATGATGACTCTCCCCACCCCCTGCCCCATAGGTTTCCAATTATCTTCTGAGGAGTCTACCTTCTGTGTATCTCCAAACCCACCCCTTTCTCCCCATCCTCCAGGCCCCCAGGCCACCATTTGTGTCCCCTGGACAGCAGCCTCCTGTTACCCTTCCCTTTCTTCCAGAGCCACCCAGTGAGGACCCCAGCAGGAAGCGGGGAGGACAGCCTTCAATGATTGCCTATATTAGGTGTGAAATTTAAAATTTAACAAGAACCGTGAGACCCTGCGTGCTGCCAGTGCCACCCTTTTTGGCTACCTGCCTCCCCTGTTGAAACCGACCTCCCTCCCCATCACTCCTGCTTTCTGGCCTTCCTCCTTCAGCTTCCTTAGTCTGGTGCATCCCACCCTGCCCCAGGGCCTTGACTCATGCTGTTCCTTCTGTGTGGCTGCTCTCTCCCCCTCCTAGACTCAGAAGGGTCCTCCTGGGAGACCCTTCTCTGGATGCCAGTCTGGCCCAACCTTGTTGATGCCCTCCTAACAAAGTCATGAGTTAATGACAGCAACAGCTGACAGTTACTAAGGGCTCTGTGCTCAATAGGAAACCAAAGTGTGTTAAATGTTTTACATAGATCACCTGCTCAGGTTGCTCCTTACACAATCCTATGACAGCTTAAATTCTATAGCCAAGAAAATTGAGGGTCAAAGGGCCACTGGTGCAAGGTCACACTGATAGAAAAGAGCTAACCTGGCCTCTGGCTCCAGGCAACCTACCTCTAGGGCCCATAGACACTTGTGTTTCCTGCATGATCTTACACTCAAGTGAAGGACATGTCTTCCTTACTGCTTCCTCCCCAAGTCCCTCAGAGAGCTCAGTAAATGTTTGTTGAATGAATGAAGGATTGATTGAGTGAATATCTAAATAGGAGTTTGAGCTGCACTGGGCTGGTGATGTAAGGATGCCAGCAAAGGAGGCCAGAGCCACAGACAGAACGGGAGGAACTCCAGAGCAGACAGATGAGTGGAGGCTTGGCCACAGGCCATGGGAGCTGGGCTTTCTGGAGCAGATGAGGGCAGAACTCAGATAAGTATTTAAGAAAGATCCCGCTGCTGGCTGTTGTGAAGGAGCAGAGGTGGGGTCTGTCCCTGCCCGGCAACCAGACTGGACTGGTACCCACCCCCCTCCACTTGGCCCCATTAGCATTCTGCTTGCGGCTGGGCTCCACAATTAACACAAAGGTACAGTCATTCATTCTGACTGGCGGACTCGGGGGATCAGCAGATCGGGGGCTGGCTGCGCCCGGCTTCTGCTGGGAAGGCATGTCACAGCACAGCGGCCACCGAAATGAAAAGCTATTAATAATGATCCCGGAACTTCACTCCCATCAGCTGTTTGTTTAAAGGTGTTCCGTACTCGGAGCCGCCTGATTTATGTGGGCAATAACTGCGCCCTGGTCGGCCCGCACTTTTTAAAGCAGTGCTAATGGGGTGCAACCAGGATCCCTAGGGAAGCTGGGGAATGAGGCTGGAGGACCAGGCCTGATCAGGCTCAGACCTCAGCTCCCTGCCCTGTACCATCTTAAAAGGGCCTGGGTGTGAAAAGGGGGAGACTTAGGAGAGCTGGATTCAAATCCAGCTTGACTCTCTACCTCAGTTTCCCCACTTCCACTTTTGGTAAGAGGCCTGTTGGCAGGAGGAGACTGAGGTGCATAGAGCAAGCACTTAATAATGTCTTAGCTTCTCTCTCTCTCCGTGAGAATCTGTATGGGTATGGGTACATGTGGGGGGGGGATTTCTGAGCATGGGATGCACATGCATGTGGAAGCCAGGGGTCAACCTCAGGGGCGTTCTCTTTAGATGCTATTTGCCTTGATTTTGAGACAGGCTCTCTCACTGACCCTGGAGCTCACTGAGTAGGCGAGGCTGGCTGTCCAGCCAGCACCAGGGATCCTCCCGTTTCCTCTCCCCGGTGCTGGGGTTACACACACTTGCCACCACACCTGGCTTTTTATGTGGTTGCTGGGGCTCGAATTTAGATTCTCATGGTTGCGCAGCAAGCACTTTACCTACTAAACTATCTCCCCAACCTCTCTTTTCTTAGTGAAAAAAATTCCAAAAACTGTCCCTAACACCTGCCCAGCCCTCTCCTTGAGAACCATTCTATCCACACTCAATGCTTAACAAAGATCGGCAATCGTACCTGATGTTGAACTGGCTGAAGGCTTCATAATGATGCTGGGGTGCTGTGCTCATTCTATAGATCTTGAAACTGAGACTCTGGAGGAAGAGAGGTACCTCAGGCCACTCACCAAAGTCCACTGCATTGTGAGTCCTGAACGGGCAGGATGGAATGTGCACTGTCCATCACTGGATGCTGAGCCATTGCAGTGTCAGTCACATAGCAGGAGCCCGATACATGATTGTTGATTGAAAAGAAATGCATCAGACCCAAATCTTTGGCTCAGAGGCCTACTCTCCATCTGTCCTTCAATCCCAGGAGATGCACATCCTATCCCCAGCTTTAAGTATTTACTCCAGGGCTTCTCAGTCTTGGCCCTACTGATGTATTAGATTAGACAGTTATTTGTTGGGGTTGTCTGTGTGGTTTGGGTATTTGGTAGTGTCCCTGGCCTCTACTCACTAGATCCCCACAGCAACTCCCTAGTTGTGACCAGGGGAGCAGTCTCCAGATGTTGCAAAAGTTCTGAGGATGGTGACATCATCCCCATGTAAGAGCCACTGAAGTTGGAGCTTTCTCCAAATGGGCCACAGATTTGGCCCAAAGAAGTTTGTGTTATAGTTGGAGCTATGGAAGAGGAGAGTTGAGTGCATCTCCTGGTCGATGACAGAGGAGAAATCTCCCTCTTGGCCTCTAGGGAGCCTCTAGGGAGAAATATTCCTCTGCCAGAACCAAGCACCAGGTATTTCTGCTAATGATGCTGCTCTGGTCCACAGACAGGATGGTCAGGGGACACACAAAGATGAGCTTCCCAGAATGCACTGCTGTACCTGAAGATAGAGGGTCCCTCTTAGGTTCTGAGGTGAAGGAGAAAGATGAAGACCAGGAGTGATCAGGGCTGGGTAGAGTGACCAGGTGGAGGAAGGTACAATCCAAGCGAAGACAGAGAGGCAGGAGTTGGGTGGAAGGGGATGGAGAAAATGGCCTTGTACCGTAATCCTGGGACAGGACATCCTGGGACTGCACTGCCCTGGATAGATGCCTCCCCAGTGGGCCCTCCTTCCCACTTTCCCCTACTGGAGATGCTGTTTTTCTCTGGCCCCTGTCATCCCCTATAAAACTCTCACAGGACTCATTACACAAAGGTGATCAAGAGAGAGAGGAACCTGTGTAACATTGGCCTCAGACGGGCTCCAATATCAGACTGCAACTTACAATCCTGTGGCCTTGGTCAAGTCACATAACCAAGAGTGATATCCAAAATATTTAACAGCTGCCCCAGCAGAGGCCTCCACCAGTGGGGACACGTAAGATGGAAAATAGCTAATGAGTGGGGCCGGATGTGGGTCTCATGTCTGTACCCGCATCAACACCCAGACCATGTGACCACATACACATCTGTCTGAGGGGCCAGTATGTGAAATGGATGTAAAGCACCCAGCACAGCAATATGTATACAATAGGCATTCAGTAAAGCTTTGTCAGTTTCCCCAGAGGACCCAGAAGTACTTAGGCTGTAATTCTCATCATTAGACTTCGAGCCTGGCAAAGACTTCGCTTTGCAAAGTTGTTTCGTAGATCTCTGCATCCAGCAGGAATCAGGTTCAGGGACCCAAGAGGTGGTCTGGGTGCAAAACACACCACCTGTAACTAGCATCCATGGAGTACCCCTTGAGGCCCCAGCTGAGGCTGTGAGTCCTACACCCCCATCCCAGGCACTTCACACTGTCCTGGGGTCCTAGAACACCATTCACCCAGGAGGACTCAGATCCGTCACTCCATCCTGGCCCACCTAGCCCCCTCTCGGCATGTTTAGGCAGCTTGTCATTACAAAATCCATTTTCTTATCTCTCCTACCATATCTATTTTTCTAATTCTTACTTAACGAGCTCCCCTGAAAATAAGAAAATCATTGGAACAATTTCCTTAAGTGTGAAAGATTAGTCTGAAATCGGCATTAAGGGGACTAATTGCCTTCATTCTCCCACCTTTCCGACAGCCATTTGTGAGCAGTGAGAGCTCATTCGTCTGCTGCTCTGGGGAGTCCATCAACACTGGCCTGTGGTGAGATCTTCCCTGCCTGCCTTTGGTCTCTGGGGTCTGCATGTGTCTGTGTGTGCACTTGGGTTTGAGAGAGTCTAAGGGGAGCAGAGGGGATTGGGAGACAGGGCAGAATAGCCCTCAACTCTGACTCCATGCACGGTGACCCCTTAGGACTCTGTATATAAGCAAGGATCCAGGTCACAACTGGGTGTTGGTGAGCACCAGGGCAGGTGCCAGCATGAGCCAGCAGTACCCAACCTGGTAAGCTTCTATAGGCCTGGGTTCCCAGCTCCTTCTCTGAGTGACAGTGTGCCAGTCCCTCCACCTCTCTGGGCCTCAGTTTCTTCATCTGTCAAATGAGTGGATTTTTTTTTTTTTTTGTAACCATGGTAATAGCAACAGTGTGTGGTTGCTACAGAAGGCAGGCTCCTCCTACCCAGTAACTCCACCCCCTTGAGCCTCACTAGGGTGTGGAGAGGCAGTATTATCACCAGTGTGGTGTTCTGATAACCTAGTGGAGAATCAAGGTGTTAAAGAGCCAGATCACATAGAGTGTGGGTTCAGAGCTGGACCTTAACCAGAGTGTCTGATTGCTCTGCTAGATCTCCAGCCCTCCACCAGCCCACAGCACTCCTGGAGGGATACCTTGCTTCCTTCCAAACCTCAGTTTTCATCTCTGCTTCTTACATTGGCCGGGTGTGTTGAGGGCCACATGCTGCATTGCACTCTAAACAGAACGTGACTTGGAAAAGTAAAGGACAGTAATGGAGAAGCTGGCTTGAGGGAGGAGGACCCGGGAAAGGGCAAAGGTTGTCAGGAGCACGCGCACCGAGTCTGGGCAATCCTGGAGACAGGTCCCCGAATCTCTGGACCTCCAGTTCCCCTATACTTGGCCAGCTGCCCCAACTTCTGCCTGCAGCATGGAAGGGCCTCCTTCCTCAACGGGACAGAGCTGCAAGGCTTGTGACTATGAAGCAGGTTGACAAATGGTGACACCCCAGAGTGGGCATGGTTTCCGGGCTCAGCGTCCAGCCTTGCACCTGGTGTGGGGGAGGGGTAAGCTCCCACCCACTCCCTACTTCCCTTCCCTCCAGGGTGGGGAGAATTCACTGGGGGAGGTGGATAAGCACTGAGAAGACCACGGGAACATCTTCCATTTTCCATTTAACCACCCGATATTGAATTATAAATAATTCATACACCTGCCAAACATTTGATTAAAAGAACCCAATTCTCACTGCATTTGTCAAGGGGTAAGAATTGCATTTGGTGTTTTTATTTTAATCTGTCCTTTAACTCTTTTACGAATATTTATTTATACTTGGCTGTCAGGTTTTATTCTATTTGCCCTGATTTTATTCGGGCTGTAGCTGGCATTTTTTCCTTTCCTTTTTTATTTTGTCACTTGTGCCTGGTAGTCATGCGTTTGAGAGCCCAGAGGTAATAAATAAGAAAGCCAGACTCCTTCCGTTCAGCTCTGCGTGCTCCCACCCCACCCCATCTTCACCCACTGTTTATAGGCCCCCAGGTCCCCAGTGCCCACCCAGAGGGTTAATCTACTCGGAACCCCTGTGCAAAGTGCAGAGTTTCAGCAGGTGCCCATTTCTGCATCCCACCCCTGCCCCACTACTGCCTTCTCTTTCCTCTTTGCCAAGAGCAGAGTAAACACTCAGTAAGTATACATTGCATGACAAAGAGAAGCATCGTCATTAGTTCATTAGTGTACACACTATCTTTGGGGATGAAAAGGGTGTGTTGGTATGCACTAAATTCAGTGGTTGAGAGGTGCCAGTGGACCCTAGTGCTAAAGAATGTCTAAACCAGGGTGTGTGGGCTTCAGCATCTTGCAAGGCGCTTCCGCTCCGTGGTCTGCATTTCCTCATCTGCGGGAGGCATCTGCAACATGGCACCCACATCAGAGATGGGCAGAGGAGCTGTGCCCAGCATTCAGGTTGCACTGAGAAAATGCCAGCTGCTATTTTGATCATAAATGGTCATCTCCCCTCTCATCTTGACCATAGTCCACCTCCCTTTCCTGCTTCTCCCTCAAGAGGGAAGATTTGGACATGTGTGATATTATCCTGAGTGCCAAGCGTAGTTCAGCAGATGTGTCTGTGACAAGCAAGAGAAAGGGACGCTGACCGCTTCCCTTGTTGGCTACCCACCTTTGCAATAACACACGTTGTTTGTTGGAGAGCTTACATGGGTCGGTTTGTGAGTTGACATAAAAACTTGTTTCTGCCAAGTGACTCAGGTGAGCTGGGAATTTACTTGAGACCTGTGTTGATGCTGTCTGAATACAAAGGTACAGGATGCTGCCGCCCTAGAAAGGCTGTCATGGTGACAGCAGCAGGCAGGACTAGGTGGAGCCTTTGTTTGGCTCATGAGACATATTCCCATATACATAGTTTCTCCCAACGACTGTAAAATCCTAGTGATTGGTCAGGCATGGTGGCACACACCTGTAACATTAGCATCGGGGAGGCTGAGGCAGGAGGATTGCCATGGGTTCAAGACCACCTTGTACCACATAGCATCTCCAGAGTATTTTTAAAAACTTTATTTTTATTTTTAATTATATGTATGTGTGTGGGTCTGTGTACTTGTGAGTGCAATACCTGAAGAGACCAGAAGGGGGTGCCAGATCTCTGGAGCTGAAGTTACAGGTGGTTGTAAACTGCCCAGTGTGGGTGTTGGGAACCAAACTCAGGTACTCAGGAAGAACAGAAAGTGCTCTTAACCACTGAGGCATCTCTCCAGGCTACATCTCCAGAATTTAAAAACAATCATCTAGTCACCCTACTGTCCCCTGGCCTCCTTCAGCCTTCCAGTTATCTCAGGGGACTAGAAATAAACTCAGGGCCCTGTCTATCAGCTAAGCTGATTACCTCAGGTCCCTTGCTTTAGGGCTATCTCAAAGCCAACTCCATACAATGCATTAAAACATATTTTTCAAATCTATCTATCCCTATCTATCTATCTATCTATCTATCTATCTATCTATCTATCTATCTATCTATCTATCTATCTATCTATCTATCTATCTATCTATCTATCTATCTATCTATCTATCTATCTATCTATCTATCTATCTATCTATCTATCTATCTATCTATCTATCTATCTATCTATCTATCTATCTATCTATCTATCTATCTATCATTTATTTGTGTGTGCATGGGTGCACTTGTGCCCAGAGGTCAGAGGAAAGCCCACAAGAGTCAGTTGTTTTCTGTTCCTACCCTGGGGGTCTCAGGGATTGAACAGATTTTCATGTTTTACAGTAAGCACATTTACTTGTTAAGCTATCTTGCCATTCCACATCATTTTTTTTTTTCCTTGAAGCTTACCTCCATATTTCAGTTCCTTGATGAAATCTTCAATGACTCCTTACTGCCTTCAAGGTAAAGTTCAAGATGGCCTCAGGAGCCTGGTATGGTGGTGCAGGCCTAAAATCTCAGCACTCAGGAAGCAGAGGCAGGAAGATCACCACAAATTCAAGGCTACCCTATTCTACATAAGAAGTTCCAGGCTAGGGGCTGGAGAGATGGCTCAGCGGTTAAGAACACTGGTTGTTCTTGCAGAAGACCCGGGTTCGAATCCCAGCACCCACATGGCAGCTAACAACTGTCCATAACTCCAGTCCCAGGGGATTTGACAGCCTCTTCTGACCCAGACAGGCATTACACGACATGGATGTACTTACCTACATGCAGGCAATGGACACATACACATAAAATAAAAATAATAAATAAAATTTTAAAAATAAAATAGATAAAAAATGGCCCAAAGATCTGAGCCCAGCCACCACCCTCACTCCTGGGTGCGTCTGCCACCCAGTTAGACTGTGGTAACTTCGGTCATCATTGATAATCTAGCATCTCATTTTTCTGAAGCCAAATCACAGTGGCCTGAGCATCTGCTTCATGTCGGGCACTGTGGTTGGCATGGTGTTTAGGAGTGAGTCAGACTCAGCCTGAGGTATTCGGGCCCCTACTTACAGTCAGAGAAACTTGGAAGAAGAGAGAAAGACGCAGCACCTGGCTAGCGGGGCCTCACTCTAGGCCCTTTGCACCCCAGAAATCTGCCAACTGGGTATGATTTTGCAGAGCAAAGTTTGGTCAAGGTCATGTCCTGGTAAATGACAAAGCTGAGACTCAAATCCACGTTTCCTGAGGCAGAGCCTGAAGGTGCATCCTAAGCACCACAATACCTCCCAGAAAATAGGGGGGATAGTCCCAAGAGGGAAAGCACCCTCCAGACCACATGACTGAGATCATGGGACTTCTGGGTAAAGACACCAGGTCCCCCAAGAAGCAGTTCAGAGAATGGGACCCTGGCCACCATTATCCTAAGGACAGGGGGTTGATGGGCATCTTAAAAAGCTTTTTCCTGGGGCTTGAGAGATGGCTCAGCAGTTAAGAGCACTGGCTGCCCTTAAGGACCTGGGTTTGATTCCCATCACCCACATGGTGGCTAACAACTGTCCGTAACTCCAGTTCCATGACACGGGTGCACTTACATACGTGCAGGCAATACACTCATACACATAAAAAATAAGTAAATGAATTGTATAAGAAACACATGATATGTATTTCCTGTATGGCGTGGTAGTACCCAGCCATAACTGCAGCATTTGGAGGGTTGAGACATAAAGATCATTGTATGCTCCAGGACAACTTGAGCTACACAACGAGACCCTGTCTCAAAACACCAACTAACAAACAAAAACCAACAAAATGGAAAAATAAGCATATGAGCCCAATTTGAAGAGTGGGGAGGCCATGGAAGCAGTTCAACCCCTTCCCCACTACCTTCAATCTGGCCTTGTCCTGCTGCCTTGGTGCTGGGGCTATGACGAACTTGTGTGTCATCTACACCAATTTTAGATTCAGGCACATGTTCCATGTACCTCCAGCATATAAGTAGCATTGTCTCATATTTCTTGATGCAAATGCATTCATCCTGGGTGCATCACCATGCAGTTTGCTTTCTCCCTTCCAACAATATGTTTTGAAACATTCATATATTTAGCTCTTCCCTGTCACGTCACGGGCTGTGCTGCACGTTTCATGTGGTGAGCACGTGCTATCCTCTTTGTCCACTGCCTCACCTGCGGGTGGAATGGTTTCCTGTTTATCTGCAGTGTGTGGGGACTGTTGTCTGTGACTATCGTCTGTGTGCGAGTTGTCAAAACACATCACTCTCTCCAGCACCGGCTCGGGTGTGGCTTTGTATATTTTCCATTGCTTATTCATTTAAATCTTTTGCATTTTATATTTTATTTATTTATTGGGGGCGACGGGGACAGGGTGGGCACACACACAATGGTAAGCTTGTGGAGGTCTGAGTACAACCTGCTGGAACTGGTTTTCTCCTTCCACCATGTGGGTTCCTGGGATGGAACTCAGGTCAATAGCCTTGGCAGCAAGCACCTCTACCTGCTGAGCCATCTTGCCAGCCTATTTATTTAATTAGTTCTTGGCAACAAGATCTCAAGTAGCCCACAATGATCTCAAACTTACTACATAGCTGAGGATGACCTTGAACTTCTGATTGTCCTACCTCTACCTCTCTAGTCCTGGGGGTATTATGTGAGTCATCATGCTTGGTTTATGCAGTACTGGGGATCAAACCCAGGGAGTCGTGCAGCTTGAACAACTCTGTCAGCTGACCTATATGCCCAGTCCCTATTTTCACAGTTGGAATCTTCACAGCCTGGGCCTTGGCTATGTTCTAGAATGTTGTGCATCTCACCATGTAGCACCATCACATGGTTTCAGATGGGAGAAGATGCTGAGGCCCAGGGTACTGCAGGACTCAACTTCTTGCCAAAGACTTGGAGGACTAGGAAGGGTCTAGCCCAGCCCTTGGCGATCTTGAGCCCAGCACAGCATTGTCCCCAGCAGTCACCTCTCCCTCTACTCATCAGGTTTCAGGACAAGAGCCTCTGGGAAATCAAGCTGGGCCAGGTGTGTGGAGGACACACGGAAGGCCACACGGCCACAGAGGTTTGTTTCCAGCATCGGGTAGCCACCAGGGCCTCGGCCTGTAGCCTAAGGAATTAGTGACGGGCCTAGAAACCCAGGGCAAGAACAGTGGTCAACCCAAGAGTCAAAGGTGGGCACTGTCTCCAGAAAAACACCCCTAAGAGGGAGGGGCAGGAGGATGCTCCCCAAGGAGCCCCAGGAGCCAGGGGTGCCTCTTGCGTTCTGAACCCCTTCCAATTCTCCCTTCTTTTCCTCTCTTACTACCTGTGCCCTTGGCCTCCTGTACATTTATGTCACCACTAAGACACATCTCTCCTTTAAAAAATCCCCTCTGGACCCCAAAGTCCTCTTCAGCTACATTCCCTCTCTCTCTCCTGCCTTCTCTTCCTCCCACAAAGCCTGACTTACCAAGTTGCCTTGTTTTTCTCTCTCTCCCACTCAGTGCTCAGTCAGCCCACTGCCATCTGCTGTCTACCCTATCCCCTCTACAACCAGCACAAGGTCAAAGGGTCTGTCCTCAGCTCGGATCCTTTCTCCCCTCATCTGGGACCTCCCTTCTGCTTCTCTCCTATCCCTCTCCCCACTCCTCTGCCATCGTCACCATCTAATCCTCCATCAGCCCTTTACCTGTTTGACACTTATTAGCTCAAAAAAATACAAATAAGTATAGAGATGAAAACAAACAAAAATGACTTTAAGTTCCACCAACCTGCTACTTTCTGCTGATATGTTTCAAAGCACATAGATGTGGCCTGTGTGTCGCACATTGGCACGTTCTTTATAGACAGAAATGACAAGAGGCTGGGCACCTCTGCCACCTGGCCAGTGGCTCTTCAGAGGTGAGTCCTGTTAAGAAGCCCCTCACAGTCTTCCTGTCTCAGTCTTCTGCCTCCACAGGATGTTTCTAACCTCATCCACCACTCTGCTCAGGCCAACCTGGCCTTCTTACTCCCTCACACTGGCCTCAAGTCATCTCAGCTACTGTTGGGTGGTATCTCTGGGGGTCAAGGTCCAAATCCCTTCTGTCACCCTGGGTAGCTGGAAGTGTTCATTGGATTGAGTCCCGGCCACAGTGCTCAGGCCTTGGACTGCCCTGATCTATTTTCTTCATCTGTGAAGTGTAGGGAACAGTGGCCCATCCTCCCAGTATGTTCTGGGTTTGTGGTTTGAAGGAGATGCCTCTGTCCAGGTACCATAGCACCCCTCCCAGGCACGAAGTCCCTGCTCAGCATGCACTAGTGATGTGCCATTACCCAGCAGCCCTCCCTTCTCTGGCCTCCCACATCAGATCCATCACCAGGACTGTCAGTTCTCCCAGGCTGGCTGGCTTAACAGCCTCCCACCCAGCCTCCCTGGATCAACTCCGGCCCTTCCAAGGGCTCTTCTTTGACAGCTAGAGTGATTCTTTAAAAGGTAAATCTAATCACTGTCACTCTCCTGTTGAGGCCCTCCAGGGATCACTGGCATGAGTGGGTAAAGCCCAGGGCTTGCCTTGAGCAGGCCCTACAGACACACAGCTGGGTGGATATGCATCGGGAGCCACCCAGCTGTGTGTGACCAGCATCTTTTTACTGGTGCCCTGCTGGTTGACATGACACAGCTGATGTGTCTGAGGTCCTCTACAGACTGGCACCAGCCACCCTACCAGCAACACTCTCCCCCATTCCCTGTTTGTTCCAACTAGAGCAAACACATTACATTTCCCCCAATTAGACAACACTTTGGAACTCATTCCCCAAAAGGGCTTTCTGTCCCCAGAATAGCCTGTAGTAAAGTTTAGCCCACTCTGACTGCTTAGTGCTAGGGCCAGGCAGGTCCCTCCATCCCTGGCTTAGTTTTTTTCTTTGCCAGTCCCTCTCCTAACCAGAGGCCCTTTGGGGGTGAGAGCCTCATCCACCCTGTTCACCACATGTGTTCAACTTCCTGCACAGAAAGAACGCAGATGTCTGTTGAGTCCCTTACAAATTCAGATACTCAACAAATATTTGTTGGGCATCTTTCTGTCACGCGCTTTTCCGTCCTAAGGGCACACGAATGAAAGAAATCAACAAGAACTCCTAACCACATGACACAAATGTGTCAGTGTGGAAGCGGCAAAGCAGAGAAAAGCACAGTAAAGGGCTGGAGAGATGGCTCAGCACTGGCTGTTCTTGCAGGAGACCCAGGTTTGAATCCCAGCACCCAGCACATGGCAGCTAACAACAGTCTGTAAATCCAGTTCCAGGGGATCTGACACCCTCTTCTGTCCTCCGCAGGCACAGCACAACATGGGTGCACTCACATATATGCAGGCAATACACTCATACATATAAAATAAAAATAAATAAATAAAGCACAGTAAAGGGAGCTGGTGAGATGGCTCAGCAGGTAAGAGCACGGACTGCTCTTCCAGAGGGCCTGAGTTCTGTGCCCAGCACTCACATGGTGGCAGCTCATAACTATCTGTAGCTTCAGCTCCAGGGGATCTGATATCCTCTTCCACCACACACAGACACTGTACTTTTTTTTTTTTTTTTTTTTTTTTTTTTTTTTTTTTCAAAGCACAGTAAATACAGGAATCACAGGACAGTCAGAGGGTAATCAGGGCTACATAAAATACAGAAGAGAGTAAAGACATTGGCCAAGCCTTGGAAAGAGATAGGCTGCCCTTCTCAGAGTGACTGGTTTGTTTCTTACTCTGAAAAGGTAATATTTGGGTAAGGATATTCAAATGGCAGAGTGCAGGGTATTGGGATGCTGCAGATATTGGGGCGAGAGCATCTAGCCAGAGGGCTGGACAATGCCAAGGTCTTTAAACATAGGCACAGCCAGCTAGCTGGAGGAGAGGGAGGGAGGAGAGAGGAGGCAGGGCTATGGTCAGAGAGGTCAAAGGGCAGATCATGTAGGGCCTTGTAGAGAGTCTGCCTCTGATTCTGAGAGGAAACAAGGCCATTTTTCCCTTGACAGCTTTACTAGCATAATTTACATACTATAAAATCACCGATTGTAAGGGCACACATAAGGAAATCCAGTAAATTACAGAGCTGGGCCCTTGCTACCACCATCCATCAGAACCTCTTTTACCCCCAAAGACCCTTCCTGCCTATCGGAATCAGTCCCTACTCCCACCTCCAACCAGGCGACATGAATCTGTCTTTCTAGAAAGGAAGTCTTGCAGTTCCCAGTGCTTTGTTCTGTCTTTTGCCTTCTCTTCTGTTGGAGCCTAGTGTGTCTCTGAGGTGTCACTGTATTGGCTCAGAGGCAGCCTGTCCCTTTGTGGCTCAGCAGAACCTCTTCCCAGGGACAGACCGCATTTGCCACCTCCACCCCCACAGGAGGTAGTGGGTCCATTTCCACTCTGTGGCTTAAACATGCTGCTGTAACCTTCGGTTATGCACCTCTGTGAGAATTTGTTTCCTTGTCTCTGACTAGATGGTGTGCTAAATTCATGTTTAACTTTTTAAGACCCTGTTTTCCAAATGGGCCACTATATGGAGATGTGTCTAAAGTGAGCGGATGTAAGCTGAGATTCTGGTAGGCTTATTAACATAATTGAGCAAACGCGCCAGGCTGAGGACAGAGTGGGCCTGGCACAGACAGGTACCCTGGACCCATGCCCAGGTTGGCCCTAAAGGTCTGGTGGAGGACCCAGGTCAGGCTACAAACCCAATTTGTCCAGTGCCAGGAAGGAGTTGAGAGACTGACTCGCCCGCTCCCTTCACAGGGCCCAATCTTCAGATAGCTTCCATGCAGCCAAAGCGTGAAAATCTTGAGTTTGGAAAAGAAGCCGCATCAGGCACAACTGTTCCGAAGCTGTGGAACCCTCTACCCCCAGGGAGATGACAAAATTTTCTTTGCAATTAAAATTCCTTTGAAACTGGGACCAAGGAAAATGCAGAGGAGAAAGCTTTTCAAATGGAAGGGAGAGAGTCTTCTGTAGTAATTACCATGTGTGCATTTCAACAAAGGCCATTTCCTCCTCCCTCCTGCCAGCGGCTGTGGGGAGCTGCCCCTGCTGGGCTCAGCTTTTGCAGTCACAGGCCTTAGCCCCTTTTCTGGACTGGACCCTGCTTCTGTGTCCACTTTACAGGCCCTGGGTCCCTCCCATATAACTAGTCTTGCAGTATGTGGTCCACTTCCCCTGAGTCCGCCCTTCCAGTCCAATGAATAGCTCATCTGCCCAGACGCAGTTCCATCTGTGTGCTTTCTGCTGCGATGGCCTGCCAGTGTCCCTTCCCTTCTCAGGTCACAGTCCTGCCTCTCACCGTTCACCAGCTCTGTTAGTATCTCAGGCAGAGCATGATGGGAGATTAAAGAGTAGGGATGCCAGTGGCCTAGCTTCACATCATTTATTCAATCAACAAATGTTATATTTATTTTTGAGACAGGGTCTCATTTAGATCAGGATAGGCTATAACCCTCAAGGCTTGCCCCCCAACAACTCACTTCCTCCAACTCACCCCCACCTCCTAAAAGTTGCACAGCTTCCCCTCAAAGCTCCACCACCTGGGACCCAAGTGTTCAAACACATAAGCCTATGAGGGACTTTGTTGGTTTGAAATAGAGTCTCATATACCCCAGGCTGACCTTGAACTCACTATGTAGCCAAAGATGACCTTATGCTTCTGATCCTCCTGCCTCCACCTCCAGAGTGCCTCTGGGATGGCAGGTTACACCAGGCCTCATTCGTGTGGTGCTGAGGATCAAACCCAGGGCTTCTTCCTGTGCACTGGGCTAGCACTCTACCAACTGAGCTACAGCCAAGTCCAACAAATATTTATGAAGCCATTAAAATGTGCCTCACGTTGCCCAAGTCTTAGAGATTAGCCATCTTCTGTGTTTGGAAACAGGTCCTGGGGTTTGGGGACCAGCCCTTCAGCTAGAAGAGGTAAGAATGCTGGATAAACTGTAAAAAGCATCTTATTAAAGCATGAAAGAACTGACAAGTAAGCTCTTTGTAAGGAATTACTAGGTCAAAGCTGAAGGGAAACAGAAACCAGGGAAGTTAGAGAGCAGAGTATCCACATTTGCCTCAGGACGTTTTCTCATCCCAGAAAACTTGAATTTGTTTTTGATGATCTCACAGTATAAGGGGAACGGAAATCCAAGTTCCATGGTCTGAATGAGGTGGGAAATCGTGCTGGAGACCCTCCTCAAATCAACCAGGACTCTCAAGGGCTTTGCATTTGGGGTCTAGATGAAGGAAGGAATCCATCCAGGGAACCCAGGCTTTAAGTGTTATTTCAGGTTGCACTCATAGCTAAGTACTTGGGCTTTTTCCTAAAGAAACATACCTTCAGTCTGGGCTTCAAGCCTTTTCAGAGAACAACATGGGGTGAGCTAAGTCAAAGGCACATGTAAGCAAGTGTGACACTCTCTGATGCATAGCTCACGGGGAAGACAGGTGTCACTCTTCTCCAGGACATTCACAGTGCCGCCGTGCCTCAGTTTCCCCTGCCTCCTGGCATCTTCGTGGTCTGACCTCTGGCCAGGCCTTGTTTCCCATGACACCTCTCTGCTTCGTCCCCTTCTGCTTCCTCATGGCAATGCCCCGGGCCTGCTCTGTCTCTCCAGGCTGACCTCAGCATCCCTTAGCGTTAAATGTCACCTGCATGCGGAGTTCACTCTGATTTATATCTCCAGCCTGGACTTGTCCTTGCAGCTCCAGAATGTTGCATTCAGCTGCCTGTTCTGCATCTCTGTAGGCATATCTCAGGAACGTGCCAGGCATAACCTACCCACAAGCTCATTTCCACCCCAGTCTTTCTTTCCCCAATTCCCTCCAACATGGTAAAGTGCTGCCCACTACTCACTATGAAGCCAGATACCCAAGGATCACCCTGAATCTCTGATGGTCATCGGTGACCTCAACATGTTGAGGGTAAACACTTGGTGGGAATGGATTGAGAAGAGGGTAGGATGTGAGGCAAGGAGGCAAGGGTCTTGCCAACCTGCTGAGACTTTCTGCCTAGGGAAGGGGTTGGGAGGTACAGGGAGGTGTGTGCATAGTTCTGTCCTTTGAAGACAGGTGTATTTCAATGCTCATGTCCAGGAGCTCCTTAGAGAGAAGTGAAGACAAAACAAGGGGCTTGCTGGGAGATGGAGGAAGAGACTCAGTCTTGTCCAAGGTGAAGCAGCCATGTCTGGTGATGGTCTTCCTCCTGGAAGATCCCAGGGTGGCACAGGACACTTGTGGAAGAAGGCCAGAGGCACGAGAGAGCTAACCAAAGCGACACTGAGGCAGACTCATTCTCTAATAACTAGGATTCCACTGCGTCGGTTGCTTTTCTCATGGTTGTGAACAAGTATCTGACCAGAAGCAGTTTCTGGGAGGAAAGGTTTATTTTGACTTATTTTTGGATGTGGCCCATCATGGTGGGGAAGGGGTGGAGGGGCATGGAATGGCTCCGTGGTGGCGAGAGTGCGAGGCAGCTGCTTGCTCACTTCTCTGTGGATGATGAAGCAGAGATGGGAAAGATGGTTTGCCTTTCCCGCTTTTTTTTATTAAGTCTGGGACCCTGTGGGTTCCACCCACACTCAGTGTGTCTTCCTAGGCATGTCTCCTAGGTGAGTCTACAATCCAGTCAAGTTGACGAAGCAGATTAACCATCACATTGACTAAGCTAGTAATTACAGAGATCCGTCACCCCGATCATGAGGGCAGACAATCGTCGAATCCACCTGGTCACACTTCTTAAAATCTCAAAATGGGGGAATCAGGGAGGTAGCTCAGTGGGTAGAGATGCTCTCCCCCAAGCCTGAGGACTTGGGTTCAATCCCTGAAACCCACATGGTGGGAGGAGAGAGCTGACTCCCTAAGTTGTCCTCTGACCTCCATAGGTGTATTGTAACATGCATGTGCCCCCCCACCCACACAAAATAAATAAATAAAATGTAATAAAAATTAAAAAAGAAAATCTTGTATGGGGACAAAATTTCAACATGAGTTAGGGAGAGAACATCCCAGACTCAAAGGTAACCACAGGAGAAAGAAGACCCCAGAGTGTACGGCCTTGCAAGGAAGGCGAGGGATCGTTACCGAATCAGAGGCACAGGACAGTCCTTAGACAAGAGCAGGGACAGACCCACCATAGCAAAGAGGAAGGGTGGGGTACTGGATACAGGTGTCCCCTGAGTGGGTATTCACAATGGGTTCTGCCTGGGAGTCAGAGCCAGGGGGTAAAACCCCCTCTATGGCAGCCGCTAGGATTACCTTTCACTCTCCCAACTCTGATCCCCTCCCAGCTGTGGAAAATAATAATCACAGCCCAGCTGGTTGGGTTCTGTCACAGAGAATTACTTTTGTAGTCATTGTCTGTTCACGCTTAAAAAAACCCAAAAAACTTGGAGGATTTATTTTACATTCTACGTAAAATGAAGCTCAGAGAGGGGAAGTGATTTCCCCAGGTTACACAGCTGGCAGCCGCAAAGCTGGGAACCCAGCCCAGGCATCACTAAGCCCCGCTCCTGTCTTCTCTACAGCCAGGAGTAGGTTTCGGGGCTCAGCATCCACCTTAGACAGCCCTTACAACAGAGCCCTGTCTGCAAGCTCCTGTCAGCCAGCCCTCCCAGGATCTTGCATCCCCTGGAGATGATTTGGGAGAACCCGTGACTACCATCCTCAGCCTTAAGCGCAGGAAGGAGAGGATTAAAGCTTCTTGAACGAGGTGCCAGGCTCCGCTGGCTTTCTTGTTCCAGACCGAGCAAGGAGATTAGGGGAGAAGATTCCTTATCTGCCAGCTCCATCGCTTGTCAGTAGAGGGAACAAGAGGAACGCCCCTCAGGCCTGGCATTGGTGCTGTCTGTCATCCCAGATGGGACCAGGCTCACAGTCTGGGGGCCACTGGGCCAAACTGGATTGCAGCCTGCAGCTCCAAGCATCCAACCTGCAACTGTCAGGCCTGGGTGTAGGAGGACCCTCTCCCTGTGCCCTTTGCCCATCTGTTTGGGACACAAGTAGGTAAGGGTGAGGGTTCCCAGCCCCAGGCTGAAGCCACTGCCTTAGCACAATGTTCAGTCTGGCGACATCGCCTCTCCTCAGCCCACCCCCTGCCCCAGGTTGATACCCCATCCTCCAAGACTTCGCACAAACTGTTCCCTCTGTGATTCCTTTCCCTGTGGCTCTGTATGGTGAGTACCTACTTACTCTTCAAGGACAATAAAAAATGTCACTTCCTACAGGAAGCCCACTGGAACTTCCTTACATATGAGCAGGCTTGATTGAGCACCTACCACACACTGGCACCTGGGTTAGGCTCTGGTTGAGATACGGTAGACTGGCCCCAGAGGTCCAAGACTACAGTCCAGTAGGAAGTCACACCCCAGAAGTCCCTAAAGGTGTGGATGGGAAGGACAGTCTCTAGTGGGCAAGGTCTGGGTGAGGGGAGCCTCAGGAGAAAAGAGGCAAGCCAGGTTCCCTGGCATGATGTCCACCTTTACTTCTTCCTGGCACATGGGTTTCTGTCTGCTCAGTGGCGTGGAGCCGGGAGCCCCAGTGTTGAAGTGTGGCTAAGACATCAGACTGTGTGATCTTGGGTAAGTTACTTGATCTCTCTGTTCTTCATATCCATGGCAAAACTGGCAATAGGAACAGGAACCACCCCAAAGTGCTGTGCGGGAATTGAGTGGCATGTCCAGTAAGTTTAGAGCGATGGTGTCAAGCCGTGCTGAGCACCAGTCTTTTGTAGCTTCCTCCGTCACCTGGATACACAGCCCACCGTTACCCGACCCTGGGCCTCTCTTTCAGGAACACGAGAGCAGTATAGCGTCCCAGCTCTGATATTCTGGGGTGTAATGAAGGGAAGAAGGTGACCATAGGGGTAGTGAGAGCGGGGCACCAAGAGGGAAGAGGCTCCCATGTCCCTCCAGCATTTGTGAGTTAGGAAACTGGGTTGAAAAAAGCCATTTGCAGCCACCAGAAAGGGGGGGGGGGCTTAAGTGCCAAAATAGTGTCAATGAGGGGCAGCCAGGCTTGATCTATTGTTAGGCAGCTGTGTTTGATCTTTAGAGATAATGCCTTCCACCCCAAGGGAGTGATCGCCAGCCACATCACTGGAGGAGTGTGAGCAGGGGCTGAGCTAGATGTTGGACATCAGATGGGCAGCCCCGGCCCAAGACGCTGCAAAAGCAGATGCTAGAGACAGAGGCAGGATGTTGTGGTGCTGAAACTCCAGCCCCAGAACCCACTGCTACTGTCAGGTGACCTCACAGTCTAGCCCCAAGATGCTGGGGGCAGCAATCGTACATGTGCCGAGGTGACAGGGAACATAGGTGCACTGACTGGTGCAAAGGGGGCAGCGACGGTACCCATGCCATAGTGACCAGGTGACTGGATGCAGAAGTGCTTACCATGGTTAGGGTTGCTGTTACCCTGGCCTCAGTTTCTGGAAGCCCACACTCCTGGCCTTTCTTCTCCCTGCCGAGAAGGCAGTGACCGCAGTGGAGTCTGGGGCTGCGGAGGCTCCAGCCCGCAGCCTCCCTGAGGAGCCTGTCATGGTTACCAGCTGCCTGAGAGGAGAGGCCATAAATCCTGAACAGGGTGGGGAAGGGAGGGAGCCACGTGGGGGGCGGGAAGTGGGGCAGCTAAGTGGAATTGAATCTTGTTTAAGGAGGAGGCCCACGCCTCCCCGGGCCTGTAATTTACTGTGAGGTTGACAAGATGAAAGCAGAATTTTCAGTGGCATAATCGCCTGGACCTCAGGGAGCTGCGGGAGATGAGCTGCGAGGCCAGTGGCAGCGGCCTGGCTTTGAGAGAGATCTGGGGCGCTGATCCCACTGTGAGCACAGTAGGCTGCAGGCCTGGGGCTCCCTCCTATGAGCATGGCAGGGCCTGGCTGGCTAAGCCCAGGCTCAGGCTTCATTCTGACTGTTGTCATCTCCAGAGCTGAGGTCAGGCCCCCAGTCTGCAGCAGATTTGATTCAGTGGAACATGCCACTCAGGATGCCCATGACAGCGGCTGCAGACAGCTGGTGCTGAGGCCCTGGTAGGATGTAAGCACTGCCACAGCCACAGCCACAGCCAGAAACTGACCCCAGGTCATCCAGGGGGTGGGCACCCCAAGTCCAAGATCTCTGGCATTCAGAGACCAGGCCCTGGCCAGCTCCTCTAGAAGGCCCAGAAGGTCAGGGTACAATCCAGACTCTGGGCAAGGTAGACGTATGGAGAAAGCAGGCTGGGGTCTGGATCCTAGCTTAGGGCTGGCCCCATCCCGGGATACTGTGCCCCTCCCTGCCTTTGTGTTTTCATCATAACTGGAGACTGCTGTCCATCAGGTGCTGTGGGATTCCCCAAATAGTAACAGCAAACCAGGCAAGTGAATCTCTGTGAGATTGAGCCTGGTCTACATAGTGAGTTCCAGGCCGGTTGAGGTTACAGGGAGATCCTGTCTCAAAAAAAAAAAAAAAAATTCATTATCATTTTCTGCTACATAGTGAGTTCAATCTGGGCTATATGAGATACTGCCTCAAAAAAAGAAATAAAACAGACTGGGGAGTTGGCTCAGTCAGTAAAGTGCTTGCCATACAAACGAGGACTTGAGTTCAGATCCCCAGCACCCACATAAAAAGCGGGGCATGATGGTGTGTACCTGTAATCCCAACATTGGGAGGTGGAGTCGGGAGGATTCCCTGGGGCTTGCTGGCTAGAGAGCCTGGCTCCAGGTTCAAAGAGAGGTCCCATCTCAAAAGAGAGAGCAATTGAGGAAGGCACTGGGCATCAACTTCTTGCCTCTACATGCTCGCACACGCACACACACACACACACACACACACACACACGCCACACTCAAACACCCACACAGATGCACACATGAACGTGTTCCTACAAATAGGTAAATAAAATAAAACAATAAGAATTTGTCCTTGTGGGGTAAGCACTGAAGCGGGCCCCCTCAGGTTGGGTGCGCAATAGGTGTTGGATGCTCAGTACCGGGTCTGGCTTCCTGATTCCCTGCCCAGAGCTGGCGGATCTGTACCAGAAGCTTCTAGGGAGCCTTCCCAGCCTGGACAGGCTGTGCAACCAGACTTCCTCCTTCAGGCCCTGGCTTCCCCTCTTCTGGCTAGCTGTTACCTGGGACAAGTGACTTCACCTTCTCCCTGCCCCAGTTTCTCACTGCGACAATCAACTCCATTGTAGCATGGATTGAACCAGAAGCCATGCAGAGTGCTCAGCCCAATGGGCAGGAAGAGCAGGCTCTTTCAGTTCATCAAATGCCCATGTCTCCAACACGTGGAAAGCTCTGGAAATATTCTCTGCCCTTTAATGTTATGACCATCACAGTTATTAATCAGATGCTCTGGGGCTGGGGGATTGCAGTCTGAATAAGTCCCATTTTGCAGCCAGTGTGACCCTGGGATGAACCCCTGGGAATCACATTTGACTTTCTGTTGTACAGAAGCCCAGGGAAGGCAGGGACTAGCCCAAGGTCACCCAGAGTGAGATCAAAGCCAAACTCCAGCCCAGTCTGCCTGGCTTTCCAGACTGGAGAACTTTCTCCTATACAGCAAAGGCATCTGCTTGGGTTGCAGTAAAAATTACCCCAAATACATGCCTCATCATACAACTCCTGAGATGGAAGAGGCTGGCATGGAATGTGTCACATGAGCTCCTGGGGTATCCAAATGGTCCTCCATAACTCCTAGGAAGTCCCTAAAGTTCTCTGTCTTGGCCTGGTGAAACCCCACAATAGGTTCAGGGTGGGTGTTACTTGAGACCTTGTCACAGCTGAAACAGGTGTTCTGCCCCTCAGCTCCCCTCTGTACTTCACTGTGGGGCCTCAACTGGACTGTGCTCAGGCCCCTTGGCCAGGAAGTTCAGTTCGTCATTGGATATGAATGGGGGCAAAGTGTCTCTCCAAGATTGCTATGGTAGAGGCAGGATGTGGGGGCAGGGACCCTCCTCTGCCCCCAGGGAACCTTGTTCCAGCAGCTGGGGAGGGAACGGAGTGCCCCTCCAGGACCCTGGTAGCACAAAGGAGCTAAGACCATGTGGGTACTCAATGTGTGTGTAGAGCTTAGAGGTAGCACACCTGTCAGTGTTCTGTCTGCTACAGAACACCGGGGACAGACAGCCGAGAAGGTGAAACAGCCAAGATATGGGAAGGAAAGGAACCAGAGGACGAAGAGGGTAGATGGATAGAACTGGTGGAGGAACCATGGCAGTTATGTGGTGGACCACTACGCAGCACTGAAGAGGAACCACACCAGAGTAAACATAATGTGGAGGAAGAGGTCCAAAGAGTGTATACAGTAGGAGCTCAAAAGCAGACAAAGCAACAAAATAGCCAAGCTGTGTAGGAACATCTAGTGAAGTGGAAGCCAGGGAGGACAGGAAAGGGGCTGGTTCTCAAAAGCAGGGCAGGGAACCCATGACTGGGTCTCAGGGGCAGACAGGATTCTGGGGAGGGGGTGACTTTCAATGTTTTGATCAAAGGGCAGATCATTCTTCTGTTTTGTAATTATTAGTTACAGCGTTTGTTAATTATTTGTGTGGTTTTCAGTATCAAGGCTGAAATTCAATTTTAACTGATTATGAAAAGTCCAGGAAAACTGGAGGGGAAGTGGGGGAGGGAAGGTGGTGATCTGCCAGGGGCCAGGGACAGACCTCCTGGGGTTTCGCTCGGCTGGTACCCAGCAGTGCCCTGCCCCCTATCTAGCTAAGTTTGTAAAATGGAATAAATATTGACATGGCCAGAATGGTATTCAATTTGTCCTGATCACTGGGCTGCGGTGAGTTCTGACAGGGTGCGGTGTAAAACAGCAGCCCAGGATGTAATTTCTACTGTCAACATGATGTACTGCGAGGCTGTGCCTGCAGCACCGCACCCAGGCAGGGCGGGAGAGGGGCAGGAGGCAGGTGTAGCCAGGCACCTGGGATGGGGGGCCAAGCGGGCTGGCCCTGGCAGGTGAGTGCATGGGGGCACATGTATGCATGCTTCTGTGTGCCTATGTATGCATACACAGGGTTCCTAACTGACATGGGAGTCAGGTCTTGAGGAAGCCCTGGGCAAGTCATGGTCAGAGGAGGATATGATCCACACTTAGCACCAAGTTCTGGTGTGTCTTTCCCAGGAGCCACTGAAGGTCCCCTTACCCATCTGCATTCTCCTTCCATAGCCTATGGGAATTCCAGATCTGCCACTAACTAGCTGTGTGACCTTGGGCAAGTCCCTCAGCCTCTCTGAACTGCTGGTCCACCCTCCTGTAATAGAAATTTGAAAGAGAGCTATTGAGAGATGCAATCAGATGGTGTCCAGTGTAGAGCTGCCACCTCTTATTATTAGCTAATTGGGTGGCTCCGTGCCTGGCACATAGAAAAGGTTTCTTGTTGTTTGAGCTGACTCATGCTGTGCCCTGCTTGACTTTTGCAGAGGTTGTTTGCCCAAAGGTCCCAGGCCTGGGTTCGGTCACCTCCTTCCCAGAGTGAGAGGGGACTTCGAGGGGGCCAATGATAACAGTTTATGGGGTTACTGTGAGGAATAAAGAAAGTGGAACATGTGAACTTCAGGGACGGTGCCGGGCTCTTAGTAGGTGATCAATAAATGTCAGTGAAAACAAAAAAATAAAACCGGGAAGTCATTCTTGGTGCCCCCCCGCCCGCCTCTCCTCGGGTCAATCCATCACCGAAGTCTGCTCCGTTTTGCTTCCTAAATATTTCAAAGCTGTCACCTTTTCTGTGTCCCACTGCGGCCTCTCTGGTCTGAGCCACCACCACTGTCTCCTCCAGACACCGCTGCCTCCTTCAAAGCTTGTTCATCCAGAGACAAGCACAGCACTTTCTAGACACACATTCACTCACTCCTTCACCCCCGACTATAAAAACTCTGTCCTGCCTTCTGGACCTTGAGACTAAATCCCTAACCCTGTAACCCCTCTGCATTCTGGGTATATATGTATGTATGTGTTTATTTAGAGACAGGGTCTCCTGTAGCCCAGCCTAGCTAGCCTCAGACTGACTATGTAGCCAAGGATGACCTTGATTTCCTGATCTGCCTTCACCTTCCATGTGCTGGGATTTCAAGTGTGTGCCACCTATCAAACCAGGGCAGTGAGTTTTCATTGCAACCTGGCCCTGATTTTTCAGCTCTTGACCTTGGCCTGAAATGTTCTCCAGGCTGGTTCTTGAGAACATCTCATGGATCCTTTAGAGTATAGCTTCCAAGTCCTTTCCAGGGGACTGTTCCTGACCAATCCTCATACCCCTAGTGATGTCATGTTCCCCATTATATGTAGGGATCCCCATGCTGTCTGAAGAACTTGATGCCATTGGGAATTGTACATCTGTCTGTGGGATTACTCAATGAATGAGTACAAAAAGAGGGGGTAGCTGTGAGATACAGACTGTGCCCACCTAGCTCGCTCTGCAGCCTGGGGCTGACATGTCCTAGCTGCTGAGTTAATATTTCATGAATCCATAAATGGAAGGAAGGAGGATGCAGCCGGGCAGCCTGGGAAGGGGTGTGGCCGTAGTTAGGCATCTCTGCCTTCTGTCCTTCTGCCCCTAGGTCAAGAATCCATGCAGCCAAGCAGCCATGCCCCCTTCCTGGCCTTCCTCACCCTCCTCACCCTCCTCATGCACTTGTACATCAGGAGCCCCGAACTGAACTTGGAGTGAGGGATGCCAGATAGCAGTTGAGGTGCCCACAGCCAGAAACCAGCACCAAAACCCAGATAAAGCCAATTCCGGATCCTGGGCTCAGGGCAATATAAACTTCCTGGGCCATCAGGAGATGAAGGAACTGCATGGGGGAGAGGGCCATCCAACTGGCTCAGGGTTGGAAATGGGGTCGCAAGACAGAAGGGAGTTTCCATGTGGAAAGATGGGAGCAAAGACTGTAAGGCACAGAAGTCCTAAATGACAGTGCAGGTTAGTTACTGTTAGTCACGACCCTCCACTGTGATAAAATACTTGAACGAATCAGCTGAAAGGGAACAAAGACTGATTTGGCTCAAGATTTCAGTCACTGGCTCAATTGATTTTAGGCCAAGGCTGAGGCAGAGCATCATGGCAGGGAACATGTGATAGGGAAAAGCTGCTCCCCTCACAGTGGCCAGATAGCAGCGAGAGACAAAGGGAGGAGCCTGGGGAAATTATGCCCTTCAAGGACATGTCCCTAGTGACCCCCTTCCTCCAACGAAATTTCATCTTCTAAAGTTTCCCACTCCCCCGTAGATCAGAGCTAGAGTCCAGCAAGGGATAATGGCCAGTGAGGTCAGAGTTCTCATGATCCAGTCACCTCCCACAGGCCTGGCCTCCACCCACCTCACTGGGGATGAAGCAGCTGGAGTTGTTTCAGATCCAGGGTAACAGGGGGTCTATTGCCCCCAGAGATGGATCCGTGACATGGGGCAGTGACTGGCTATGTGTGACGCAGGTTCTGAGGGATGCTCAGCAGCCACATGGTACACATTCTGGGTTTTGGAGCCAGCAGAGGAGAGTTCAAGTCCAAGTGCCAAAGCAGATGAGGAGTGTGAGCTTAGGAAGCCACACAACCTCTTTGTGCCTCACTTTCCTCATCTGTGAAATGAGGGCAAATAGTAGTACCCACCCCCAAGGGCAAGGCAGAGTCGTTGAGCAGGCAGACCCTACCTGGGCTACATGGGGATGGATGAGCCTAGCCTGAGTCTGCAGAAAGAGGCTGGGGAGGTTCTGAATTTGCAGATGGTGCTCTGGTAGTGTGTGCATAGACGAGGGTGGCTAAGACACTGGGCGGCCTTCTCACATATGAGGCTGTGTATGTTGCGGGGAGTAAAGGCCCCAGCTCTGACCCTCCCTCCCTGTCTCTCGTCTTTCCTCATTGAGCATATCCAGCTCACAAGCCCAGATGTCCCAGCAGACCCTGATCCCATACCAGCACCAACGCAGTGGATGGGATCCCAGCCCAGCAACATATGTGCCACCTACTCACCTGTAACAGCCCAAGGACTTGGCCCAGGCAGAGTGGACCCTACATGGCTGCATGTGCCATACCTGAGGGCCCGCTGTGTGCAGCTGTGCCCAGCACTGCCTAAGCTCACACAAGTTCTGTGTTGCAAGCTCAGGGCTGGCCCGGCTGGCTCCTTGTTTACAGTTCCATGGTGCCTCCCACCTGGGATCCTGAGAGGGGACTGGCTTAGCATCCTCTGGGCCTTGCTGCTCCTACATGGGGTGCTGGGACCTATTCTCGCCAAGGGTGAGCTCTAAGCTAGTGGAAATAATGTCCTCCCTGGGAGCAGGCTGAAGCTGGACACAGCGTGCTCTGGGCCCAGGATCCAGCGGGCATTGTGCCCTTGGGATTCAAATGGAAGAGACAGGAGCCAACCTGCCAGGCACAGGGCCCACTGGCAGCCCTGGGAGCCAGGAGGGCATGGAGAAAGGATGCAGGCAAGCCTACGGTCTCAAGTGGAAAGAGTGAAGGAATGAATGAATAAATGAATGAATGAATGAGTTGTTCTCCCTTCACCTCCTCCAGGCACCAGCCCCTCTCTAGAGTTCAGGCAGCTCCCTTTCACTGAACCAGTCAAATCCAGCCTCTGTCCTCCTTGGCACAGGATCCCTATGTCAGCCACCTGGGAACCTGGCAAGCAACTGTTCACAAAATGAACACACTGAGGCCTTTTCCTTGCCAGGGCATTTTCTGTGTAACAGGGGTCCAGGGGAAGTTAGCAAGTGACCAGAAACGGCAGTAGCACTGGCCAGGTGACATTACTGCCCAACACTGAATCTCTCTGGAGCGTCATCCTCTGCACCCAACCTTGGCCTCCAGAGGCCAGCACAGCCCCCCCATTTCAGACAAAAATCAAACAAGGCTCAGAGAAACAGAGCAAGTTACCCAGGCCTCATGCATGTAGTCCCAACAGCAGAGCTAGAATCTATACCCTTGCCTGATATTGGACTGCATGGCCTCAGCTTGTCTAAGGATTCAATTTCGCCCGTGAGACGGGGGCTGGGAATGGTCAGGAGCTTCAGGGAGGAGACCAGGGTGACTAGGCTGTACCACACACAAATCCTCTTCTGCTTTGTCCTGACTAGAAGTCACTGTACCTGGCCCTCTCCTGGCCCCTGGCAGAATGAGATTCTCTGACAGAAAGGAGAAATAGACAGGAGAAGCCCTTGCCCTGTCCCCAGGGAGACAGGCAGATGATGAAGGAGGACTGGCACCCTTGCCTCAGCAGTGGCGGTGCCAGGGTGCTGAGAAATCCAGACAGGTCGTGTTGGCCACCTCTGCAGAAGAGGAATAGTATGGCTGTGGTGGTGATGTCCAGCAGGCGGAGCTCAACAGGGCAACAGAGCCAGGCCTCTTCCGTGATGTGCAAAGCCACACTTCCCGACAGCCCCTCTGGAGTCCCTCACAGGTCCCCCGTTCTGTGCCTTGCTCTGGAAGTGGGTATGGTCTTTGTGGTTTAGAAGCTTGTCCTCACAGCTGACACCAAACTCTTCATATATACTAAGCTGGACAGCTCTGTGGGGGTTCCAAGGGGAGAGAATGAGAACCCGGAGGAAGGAAGCAGGCACCAGAACCAGATTCAAGACCAGTACAAGTTAATTTAGTGGTTCAAAAATATCACTGGGGCATAAATTGTTGCATCTTTCCTTAATAGGCAGCTCTGGCCTCTTGGAATAGCTTTCTTCTTCATTCCAAAATGGCTACTGTTGCTCCCGCCATTGCCTACTCACACGCAAAAAAAGAATGGGTTATAAAGTAAGAGTTTATTTGTTGTCTGTGCTTTTTATAAATTATTGAGGGTTTCTGCTCCATGCTGGATATACACAGGGCTTTGAACTGAGTCTCTCTCTCTCTCTCTCTCTCTCTCTCTCTCTCCCCTTCTCTCTCTCTCTGTCCCTTTTAGGAATAGAAATATTTTCCAAGAAGCTTCCCAGAAGATAGCCCTTTCTATTTCATTGACCAGAATTGTGTTATAGGATACTCTGTAAACCAATTACTGATGGGGAGAGGGAAAAAATGGCTCTTACTGGTTTAGACTAGTCACTGCTCACAGGGAAGCTGAGCACAAGATCCCAGTAAAAGTAGACACTGAAACGAAACTGAAAAGAGAAAGCACAGCAGCGAACCAGCTCTTCATAGCCAACTATGTCTTTTCTGTTTCTCATCACTCTTTACACACCGTAAAACCCAGTCGGCTACACTGTCCACTGTCCCCATTCCTGTCCCAAGGGCTCCTCTGCCCACGCTGTCTCTTCCTGTGACTTCCTGCTTCCTCTCCCCCTGCATGCCTGCAAGCTTCCTTTCTAGTCAAGGATCAGCCCCCTCCTCCAGGCATCCGCCTTGGTTACCAAGCTAGATTGGAGCATCCAGTACTCTGTTCCCATGCTTTACTTTAGTACCTTTTGTTTGTTTTTACAAATGGGTCTCTGCTATTCATCCGGGGGTATGTGCCTCCAATCCACAGGGCTTGGCTCACAATCAGAATTTAGTGTGCACTGCTGAAGAGATAAATGGGAAGTGACATTTCCCCAGCATGAGGAAAATGCTGGGTAAGTGCTCCAGCCCCTGGATGGATGGGGGGCTTCTTGAGGAAGGAGTGTGTCTCTATGTCGCCATCGTTCTAGGAATTTTGAACCCCCGTCTGGCTTTTTGGGAGTGTTCTAGAATGTTTGTGGATGGATGGATGGATGGATGGATCTTGAACTCCCTGTCTGGCTTGTTAGGGGGTGTTCTAGAGTGCTTGTGGATGGACAGATGGATGGATGGATGGATGGATGGATGGAGTGGATGATTATGGATGGATGGATAGACGGATGAATGGATGGATAACGAATGTATGAATGAACACATGGTTGGATGGATAGATGGAATAAAAGAGTGGATGGATGATGAATGTACAGATGAATGGATGGATGGATAGATAAAAGAATGGATGAATGGACGAACATACATCTGTACAGATGAATGTGCAGATGGATGGATGGAGTGGATGGATGAATACATGGATGGATGGGTGCATGGATGAATGCATGTGTAGATGGATGAATGCAGGATGGATGCATGGGTGGATGCATGTGTAGATGGATGGGTGCATGGGCGGATGCATGGGTGGATGCATGGATGCATAAATATTGAATATCTGTAGTCCAGGGCTCACCTCTGGCCTACTTCCAGCTAGTCACCAACCTCTATGCAGTAGGCAGAAATACACCCAGAGTGTTTTGTGGCATTGACAGAGAGAAGCCCACTGGAGACAGCCTCTTCCCAAGCCTTCACCTTGTCCCTTCCATGAGGTGCCCTGGGCCTGCTCATGTTCTAGCACCCAAAGGACTGATTCCTGGCCTAGTAGGGCTCCTGAACCTGGTCTCCAGAAGCCACAGTGGTGTGTGGATAGATAGTGGTATGCTAGATAGTTAGATGCCTATCACCTCTGCCCACTCTGTGTCCCCACAGAGCATCAGAGCCTCAATGCAACCTGAGCTCAGCAGTGCTTGGGGACTGCCAGAAGAGGAGGGGGGCTCCCTGGTGCTACGTAGGCTGGAGGCAGGTGGGGGTTGTTGCTGCTGTCAACTTCACATGCTCTTGGAGAAAGCCTCAGCTCAGCTCCAGGCAGATAGGGGACACTCTGCTGCCACAGGGGCCTAGGTGGGGGTAGAGCCTCCCCTATCCCACTGGGAGCTCAAGGCACAGTGGTTCCAGGAGATAGTGGGATTCTGTCACAGTCTAGGCATCTGTAGGTGAGGCTGAGTGGGCCCTGGGAGAAGAAATGGGAAGGCTGGAGGGTCAGCATGGACCCATCTAATGTGGCTGAATTCCCTGGTAACCTTAAGTGGACACTGGTTCATGTCCTGAGCCTTAGTCCTGGGCTGTCCATACTGAAGTGAGAAGGGAGAAGTCAGTCAATGAGCCTCCACAAACCCCAACAGCCTGCCATCCTATTCTATCACCAGCTACCTCCTCTGCTCCCAGTGCCTAGGACCCTACTACAATCCAGCTGCCCCCAGATGCTGTGATCAACACTCATCATGCTCCACAAGACACTATCTCCAAGACCAATCTATGAAGAGGGCCATGTGGCTTGTCATCCAAGCTAGGAGTAGAAGGGGGGGAGGACACTATGAGCAGTGACTTCAGGGACTGTCCTGGGTAAGGTGACTAAGCAGTCACCCACCCATCAGCAGGCTCTACATGAGGACAACTCTCTCTTCCCAAAGCACCTTCCCCAGTGGTATCCAGGAGGCTATCCTGGTCCCTCTTCTCCATCCACACTGGTCCACTGCTCAGCAACCTTACCCTCTCACCTGACCTCCCAGGCCAGATCCCAAGCTCACCCAGTAGCTGGGGCCTGACCCTGAGTACCTGACCGTGGATAGCACAGTGCTGCTGGGCCTGTGTCCAAAGTGACTGTGAGGCAGCAACAGGCCTCCGCCCTCCCCACATCCGCCCTCCCCACAGTGTCTTCAGCCCGCTGTGCCCACCGTGGCTGAGGCTGAAGTACCATTCTATTACGCGTCCCCTTTCTGACCTGTCAACTCCTCCCACGGCCTGGATTTGCTTTTTACCACCTACACTGGCTGCCTTGACTCTGTGCCATGTTTGTGTGTGACTATGTGTGTGTCTATGTGTGTGTGTCCACATGTGTATCTACATGTATCTGTGTGTATGTGTGTGTGTCTGTGTGCATCTGTTCGTGTATCTGTGTGTTGTATGTATACGTTTGTGTGTATGCATGTGTGTGCACATGCATGTATCACCCAGAGCTGGATGTCGAGTATCTTCCTCCATCTCTTTCCACCTTGTTTTTGAGATGGGGTCTCTCACTGAGCCTGGAGCTCACTGGCTGCCTAGGCTTGCTAGCCAATGAGCTGTCTTGTTGACTGAGTCATCACCCCAGAACTCTCTCCTCCCTGGCCACGACTCCTCACAGATTGTTGAAATATCCTCTGGCCCCTCCTGGCTGCAGCTCCCTCCCACTTGAACACAGTGGCCAGACAGAGTGAGTTTTGGGAACAGAAGGAAGCTTGCCTCACTCCTCTGCTTAAATCTTCCCAGGATCCCTTCTCTTGGTAAAAACCCAAGAGATAGCAGCCTCAACCCCCCACCTCCAGACCCTGCTGTCCACTTCACTGCACTGTGCTCCCAATGTTCTTTCACACCAAATATGGTCTGACCCCAGGGCCTTTGCTCTTGCTGCTCTCCCATAGCACAGAATACTCTTTTCAGTTTTATGACCTCTCTCACTCTGCCTGAACAGTTCTTTTCAAGAATCATCTTAATGGCAAGGCTTTCCATAACCACCCTGCACAAATTATTCTAAATGATTGATTGATAGAGGACAGATAGGTAGATAGACAGAGGATCCAGAGTTGATGCATAGAAACTCCCCTGACCCTGTTACCCTGCTTTGTTTTCTCTATAACACTTCTTTTATCTGATACATCTTAGTCAGTTTTCTGTTACTGTGACAGAATATTGGAGACTGAGTAAATTATAAAGAAAACAGGTTTGTTTCAGCTCTTAGTTCTGGAGGCTGGGAAGTTCAAGGACATGCTGAGGGTATCCTTACATGGCCCAAGGTGAAAAAATAAATGTGTGTGTTAAAGAGGCAAAACACACAAGACCACCTCATTTATGACATCTCACTCTTACAGAACTGATCTGTTCCTGAGAGAGATCTGCATCAATTCCTCATGACGATCTAACTGCACCTTTAAGGCCTACCTCCCAACACCCTCACATTGGCAATCAAATCTCAATACCAGTTTCAGAAGAGGCAACCAAATCCGAACCATAGTGGACACGTTAATTGTGTTCCCTCCTTTCAAGACATCCGTTTATCTCCACTATGCCTAGAATAGTGAATAGAGGAACCTCCTTCTATGGAAATGATAGATTGGCCCAGGATCCACAGGTGCAGCTGGCATACATGGCCACCACTTGGGAGATGGCATGCACACACTGCAGCCCCCAAGCCACAGATGCACTGCGGCAGGCAAAGTTAAAGGGGAGGTAGGGCCAGAGCAACATTAATTGAGCCTGGCCCAGGGCTCAGCTCTTAATCCCACTTGGGATTAACCAGTTCTGCGCAGGAAGTTGAGCCCTGTGGCCAGGGTAGGCCACCAACATGCCCAGGGGTTCACAGAGAGTCACAGGAGAGCTGGAGGCAGCCCCAGGGCACCACAACTGTCCCCCTTGTCAGAATGCCAGGGCAGGGTCCTGTGGTAAATGCCCCCAGGTAGAGCAGACTGCAGCTGCCCTGGCTGGCCGTGCAGAGTGATGAGGAGCTGGCAGGCAGCCAGGGAACCTGGCCAGTAGCTGGAGGGAGGGCCTGAAGGATGAGCTACCAAAGCCCAGGTGGGGGAAGGGAGGAGAGGAGGGAAGGCAGGGCCTCTGGGAGGAGAGCACACAGGAGGCAGCCTCATCCTGCCAAGTGCACCCAACAGAGGCTGCACCCCCCCCCCCAGAGGGCCCCCCCCCCCCATTCCCCCCCCACACCCGGGCCAAGGGGAAACCCAGCCAGGCG
>NW_008356468.1:259410-332811 GCF_000622305.1 Nannospalax galili | reverse complement strand
CAACAGAGGCCGCCCCCCCCCCCCCCAGATGGACACCTCTCTCCATTCCTCCACAAGCCCTGGGCCAAGGAGAATCCAAGTCATGGGTTCGAGGTCCTGCCCTAGCCCTGGATAGGCTATGCTGCAGAAGTTGCTCTCAGACACTCCCAACCTCACACATCCAAATCCTTCCAGTGCTTGAACTCTGGGTGAATCTCAGCTCACTCCATCCAGCCTTTGGACCTCTGTTCCCCTCATCCTTCCAACCAACCACTGCCACCTCCTCTGTGAGACCCGACCCCGCCATCATCCACCCCGTTCATCCTTTCTGCCGCCTCCTCACTTTCTTTCCTGCCCTTCTTCTTAGTGCTTGAAATCACCTCCTAGGCTCACAGCATAGGCCCGCTCCCTTCTCATCTGTCCCCGCCCCCCCAACACCTGAAGGTCAGTTCCCCCAGGGCCTGAACTCCTTTATTGCTGCGTCTCCTGGCAGGGCCTAGTGTTAGGAAAGTGCTGGTAAATATTTGTAGAAAGACTAAAGAAAACCAGAAACTGTGCGCCTCTCTTCCTGGTAACTGGCCCCATCTTGCTGCATCACACTGAAAAAGGATGTAGGCTGAATGAGTGAAGGAATGAATGAGTGAAAGAATGAATGAAAGAAATAAAGGATAGAAAGAGGGAGGAGACAGCTAACAGCAGCCTGGAGCCTGTAAACACTGGGGAAGCTCCCTCCTGGGTCCGTCCTCCCCTTGGAAGTAGCTCCAGCCTCCCTGTAAACTCTGGTCCTCAGCACCTCACCCCTGCAGTGCTGTGCTGCCCTGGAACTGCCTGGTGGAGCCAGGGGAACAGTTCCTGAGGCTCATGCAGGGAAATCATAAGCTCCAGGAAATGAAGACTTGGGAGGGCGCCTACTCCTCGCCGGGTAACTCCAGCCTCATTATGACCAGCTGGGCCATCATGTGGGGAATCACAGCCTGGTTCCCCGAGGTGGTAGTGCAGCAGGGACAGCAGGGCCACCTGCACAGGAGGCATATCCAAACTCATAGCATGGATGAGGAGGCTGGCTGCTCACAGCAGGGTCATGGTCCTTCAGATCTGGGTTATGTCTGGGTAGGGCCTGTCTGTCCCCTCTGTTTACCCCCGTGTACTGTCGATGTCCACCCTTGATCATCATCTTCAACTCCAGCTCACTCTGGAGCCCCTGGCACTCCGTAGGAGCACCAACTGCTGCAGTTTGTGTGACAGGATGGCATGTGAGACTTCCTGCTGCAGTACCGTTCAAAGGAGGTGGCCCGTGTGTCCCATCCCAGCCGTTCAGAATACTTCTTTGACTTCAGGCAGCCACACTGCCCACCCTCTGCCCAGCCATACACCCCCATGTTGTCACTGTAACCCCCACAAGTCACCCCTTCTTCCAGACTGCTCAGTTGCATTCTCTCCCGGGAAGCTGCCCTGATACTCTCCTGTCTGCCTCTCCCTTCCAAACCGCTGCCCCACCCCCAGGCTTCAGTGTGTCCTCAACACTGATTACATGGCCCTGGTGTGTGGGTAGTTGAAGGACAGTCCTCCTGTGACACTGAACTATGAATGTGCCTTCTTTACCTAGCTTGGCTCAGGGCTGAGGTGAGAGGAAGGGAGCTGTTGAGCCGAGCTGAGTGGAGAGTGGGTTGGGGTTGTGAGCTCCTGTATCTGCTGTTCCCTGTTCAGTTCTCAGTGCCTGAAACTCCTGGTGGAAGTGTGGCTGTCCTGCAGACACCCACATTAGGCCATTATTCATCATTATGGCTCAGTAGGCGTGAGTCCCTCAGATCCTTTCTTGCTGAGAGCTGGATCTGATGGAAAGAAGGAGAGATGGATGGATCTGTGGACAGCCTGTGCTGGTGGTGGGGGATAGGGGAGGAGAGAGAGGCTGGGAGGGGTGTAGACACCAAGTTGGGGGTGGAGTGACTGCTGAGAGACACTCACGGTGCTTCAAGCAAGGCTCTCTGGGATTCCACAAGGAGGGAGGAGGTGGTAGTGACCCGCAGGCTTTCCCCTAGGCCTCTGTCAGGATGGAGCGGCCACTGCTGCTAGAGGGGAGAACTGAGGATCTGCCACTTTACACTCAGAATGCCTGGACCTTGGAGCTATGAAACTCTTCTAGAAGCCAAAGCTATAGGCACTCCAAAGGTTCTGCTGGGCCAGAGAGCTTGGCAGCCAAGGGCAGGGCAGGCAGACCTGAGTCTACTTTTTGGGCCTGAGGGCTGAAGAGGGACCTGGGGACAGGAGCTGGGGAGGGGGCAGGCAAGGGGACTGAGCCTTGGGAGATGAAGGAAGGGGTGATGGCTAAGAAGAGGCTGACTTGCTACCCCTAAGGGCAGCCAAGGGTCCCTATTGTGTCTGTTCCCACAAAGACTGAGCACACAGTAGGTGTTTAATTAGTTCCCTCAGGATCAAAGATAGACATAGCCTGCCCTCTCCTCCTCTGTTTTCTCTTTTGTCCTGCAGGCTCTGGATGGATCTGGATGACCCCTAGTTCTGGAAAGAAGTCAAGATCTGTTCATCCCCACTCATCACATTCTCTAAGCACAGGGCCCATGGCACAAGGCCCACTCTCGAGCTGCTGCCCAACTGCCTGGTGACCCTGCCAGGGGCTTCTGTGAGGGGGGCGCGGGCGGGGACCAGGCGTCCATGCCAGGCTGCCACCGCGCCCCCTCCCCTTTCAGCCTGGTGCCCCCAAGACTGCGTTCGGGGCCAGGGGCCCTTTGGAGGTGTCCCACCATGTGACACAGCACCACTCTGTCGTGGGACCGAACAGCAGCGGCCCCGGTGCCTCCCGTCCATGCTCCCAGGCCTGGCCCTCACTGCCAAGCATGAGGCCACGGCCCAACGGAGCGCTCTGGGAGGGGGCCACTCTGTGGCCCACACTGCTGCTGCTCCTTCCTCTGCTGGGCTGCCTGTGGGCCACAGGCACCCCTGTCCCATCCTCTTCCTTCTTGTCACCTGGGACTCAGCAGGACAGTGCACTGGGTGCCGGCCGAGTGAAGCGAGGCTGGGTGTGGAACCAGTTCTTCGTGGTGGAGGAGTACACCGGGACAGAGCCCCTGTATGTGGGCAAGGTAAAGTGGGGCCCACTGTCCAGCCCCGACTCTGGGAACTCCCACTGCTAGATGCAAGAGACCCTGGTCCCTGTCCCTGCTCCCTTCCAGCAGATGCCTTGCCTCTATGGGCCCTCAGCTCCCTGCCTCCCTGCGGAGAGCCAAGGGAAACCCAGCTCTGGTCTAAATGCTTAGAACTTCTAGCGAGTTTACAAATCTGATCATGTCCACAGAACTCTGGCTACTCTCCCCTCAGCTTCCCACTGGGGTCACACCCAGGTTCCATCTTCCCCTCCCTGGAGTCCCTTCTGCTCTCTGCAGAGCTGGGGTCTTGCAGCTGAGCCTCCTGCATGTTGTCACTCTGTCTCGCAGTCTTACTTTCTGAGGTTTCAACCACCGGACTGGTCTGGTCTGAAAGGCCCTTCCATGCCCCAGGCCAGTTTCCTGCTGCCCTTCTCCCTAGACTGTTTCTTCCCCTTCCCTGCTTCTCCCATCCCTACCCTACCAGACACTCGCTGCATGGCCTCAGCCTAAATGCTGCTTCTTCAGAGATGCCCTCCCTCACTATGCCAGGTTAGGACGCATACACACCACACACACCACACCACACACATACGCACACACACCCCCACACACATACACACCATGCACCACACACCACACATACACCACACACACCACACACACCACACTATACACATATACAAACACACACCACGCACCACACACACACACCACGCACCATACACATACACCACACACCACATATACACACACACCACACACCACACACCACACACATACACCACACACCACACACACACACCCCACACCACATACACCACACCACACACACACACCACACACCACACCACACACACCACATCACGCACACCACACCACACATACCACACACACACCACACCACACACACCACACATACACCACACCACACACACCACACACACCACACATACACCACACCACACACACCACACACACACACACCCACACACACATACACACACACACCATGCACCACACACCACACATATGCCACATACACACACACCACACCACACACACCACACCACACCACACACACCACACACACACCACACCACACACCACACATACACCACACCACACAGATCACACACACTACACACACACCACATACACACACCACACACACCACATACACCACACACACACACCACATGCGTACACACACACCCACACACACATACACACACCATGCACCACACATACACCACACACACACCACATACCACACATACACACACCACACCAGACACACCACACACTACACCACACCACACACACACACACCACACATACACACACCACACACACACCACACCAGACACACCACACACTACACCACACCACACACACACACACCACACATACACACACCACACACACACCACACCAGACACACCACACACTACACCACACCACACACACACATACCACACATACACCACACACACACACCACACGTACCACACCACGCCACACCCCTTCCACACAGGTATGCATGTGCCCCTGAGGTTCCTGTATCTTCCTTTAGATGTGTTAATTATGTATGTGTTTGTTTGATTACGCAGTTAACACATCTCTCCCATCAGATGGTGTTTGCTTTTCTCCCTGTTAAATCCCCAGTGCCTAGTGCCATTCTGTTCCATGAATGAATGAACGAATGAATGAGTGAATGAAAGCTGCCTTCTCAAACCCCCTGAGCAGATGTGGGTTAACCTGACTGAAGGTCAGGCTTTTAGGGACACATGGAGCTGAGGACTGTGTTCATCCTTTCAGCTCTTGCTCCTGTTGGAGCCCAGGTGTACAGAAGTGCCATTTCACCTGCTTGGGGCTCTGCAGTGTCACCGACTCCCTGGTTACAAAAAGTCTCACAACACAGTCTCTGAACTGAGCAGTCACTGATTAAATGGTATTGTCAGCTGGCTTCATGGAGGAGAGAACACCTAGATTGGGTTTTAGCTTAGAGTAGGAGTTCATAAAGCCGATGGGGAGAAGTCACAGCCTATGCAAAGACAGGGAGGTCTGAAGGAGCCTGGTCTGTTCAGAGACTCATCAGCAGTGGAGATGGTGAAGCGGAGGGTGCTTGTAAGGTGAATACTGAGAGGGGCCCAGGGCTCATTCTCTGGGTGTTGTTTAGACTATCAGCTTGTAGCACATTTTGGTCGGCAGCAAGGACTCAGCTCTGTAGTCTGAGGCTGAGAATGAGGAGACAGAGCTAAGGCTCCGAGACCAGCCTCTGACAGAGTCAGGATGTAAGCCTCTGGATTTGTGTGTGGGAAGCTCTGCGCTCCTGAGCTCCAGGTGCAGGAGTCCCTGCTGATCAGCCTCTGCCCTCCCTCTGTACACGGCTGAAGTTGGTCCCCACAGCTGAGCAAAGATTGAACGGACGGAGCTCGGGCAGGCCCAGGCCTTGCTCACAATGGTCCAGCATCCCCGTGGCAGAGCAGAGGCAGCTGATTCCCAGCAAGAACTGCAGAGGAATGCAGGTGGAGGAAGGACAGGTACAGGTCAGGTGGTTCTGAAGGCCTGGACTGCTAACCTGCTGTCCACATGACCTTGAACCTGTGCCTGCCCCCAGACTTGTTTGTGAACAAGGAGATCTAAGAGACTCCCATCCTGAGGCTTTTGAAGGTTAAGAAGGCAAACTGAGTCCACCAAGCACTCAGCCTGTGCCTTGTTTGTCTGTGGTTACTTTTTTCGCTATTCTCATATAAAGTTCTTAATCCAAGCGCAAGGTAGAAAGCACAGTTCTCTTTTGTAGGCCGAGAAACCAAGGGCAGAGAGGACAGACTCCTGGAGTGCACAGGCGGTTTAGCCAGTACTTGCACCTGTGTGACCTACAGTTTTTGTGTGTGTGTGTGTGTGTGTGTGTGTGTGTGTGTGTGTGTGTGTGTGAAGGCCAGAGGACAACCTTACCTGTCATGTTCAGAAATGTTGCCCACCTCCTCTAAGAATGGATCTCTTGTGGGCCCGGAATTCACCAAGTCGTCTAGACTGGCTAGCCAGTGAGCCCCAGGGATCCTGCCTGTCTCACCTTCCCAGTGCTAGGACTACAAGTGCAAGTTTGTGACACCACACCTGGCTTTTTGCATAGCAGGCAAACACTTTACCTACTGAGCTATCTCCGTAGCCCCGCTGGAGTTTCTGCTGCCCCAGGGAGAAGAAGCCAGCCCCAGACTGAGGGTCCAGACCTGGCAGAGATCTCTAAGGTTTGAGCAAAGGCTTGGACCTGCCTGAAGTCCCAAAGAGACACCAGGGGACTGAAACATCTGCCTAGAGCTTGATGAATGATCAGCTAGTAGTTGGGTGGTCTAGCAGCTGCGGCCTTATGAAGGCCGCCCAGCCACCCAGGTCCTTAAAGAAACAAGCCTCCAGTTGACTGCTGTATCTGTTTTCCCAGCCTTTACGGTCTCAGTGAAAGGAGTCAGCCCCTCACCATCACCTTGAACCACAGTCTGTTGAGGAGGTGTTCCTAGTAAGACCTTTCATTGTAAGAAGGGGAAACTGAGGCCCGGGGATAAAGAAGATTGTGCCAGGTCAAATGACAACACAGATATAGAACCAAGCAAGAGACAACATCCCCAGGTACCAGCGGTGTGCCCATTTGAAGCTGAGAGTTCTTGTCTGCTGTGAGCCAAACATCGCACTGGTCCAGACTCTGGAAATATCTCTGCCAACCGTCGTGATGATTTGCCAGCTCCTCCTCTATGCTGAGAGTTTACTCCCAAGCCACCTCCCTAAGACTCTGTGCACGAGTCAGGGAGAAGTTCCTGTAACTCTGAAACATTTGCCCACCACTTTTTCCTGGTGGGAGCCTGGTGTGTGGCCAGGGAGCCCACTGGAGCTAGACCCTAGGAACCCTTGACCCTTAGTCCCAAAAGTCTTCTGGGCACCCCAACATCTTAACTTCTCACTGCTCACTGGAAGGAGGTTTTCACCTTAAGAGTGTGAGATTGGGTTTTTAAAAGCCTTCTATCCCTGGCTAGTCAAGCCTATGCACATATGAGTGCTTGTGTGTGTGTGCGTGTGCATGAGCGCTTGGACACACCCCCACACATACCACAGACACACACGCACACATACATACGTGTGTATGCTGTCATCCTGCCATACCCCTCACTCTGTGGAGAAAGGACCTCTTTGCACTTCCAGTGAAATCACTGCTTCCTGGTCCGTCCCCCCCACCCCAACCAGGAGCTGCTCTGTGCATCAGTCCTTGTTGAATTCCAAAGGTAGCTTAGCAACAGCACCAGGCAGTGAACCCTGGGTACCCAACGGTAGCCTATTTCACAACTAACTCCTCCATCACTCACCGCCAGGCTCCTGTCAGGCACCCACAGGAGCTGAGTGAGGTTGTCAGGTTGTCACCAGCCCCAGCGACAACTCCCTCTGCAGCCCCACCCAGTCGCCCAGTCCGCACTCCCAGCCACCTCCCCTCACCTTCCCAAACACCCTCCCCAAAGCAACCTCCCAGCATTTCCATAAAATCTGGGTACTTTGACTAATCCCTTTTCTGAACTGTAATTTCCCCCGAGGCTCCTGTCAGCCGGATGTGGATTTTGTAGGATTTTTAATTTTTTTTTTTCAAAAAAAGATAGAATTATGGGGTCAGCACTTATGACCAACTCCTGTGGGCGGTAAGATCTATTTTAGATATACGGCAGGATTAGAGTGGGGAGGAGAGTGGATTTAATTAAGTTGCTAATATTTAAAGGAAATTGATGAACTCTTGGTTTACGAGTTGCAAGGCGCGAACAGACCCCTCACGTTCCAGGGGAGGCTTTTTATTTGATTTGCTTTTCGTTTAAATCCTGGACTCATTTTATTTGCGTAGCCTCGCTGTCCCTTTAATTGCCTTTAATAAGGAAAACCTACCTCTGCTCGCATTTAATTTTGATTTAATTAGGAGGAAGTAATTAATGGCCCCGTAAATCCCATTCACGCCCCCTGGGATGAGGCACCATGTTCTCAGGCTTTCTGTGTTGTTTATGATCGAGGGTTAGGGTTTGGGGGGTGGGGGTGGTCTTCCTCGAGATCATGCCCCTCTGGATATGGTAGTGAGAATGAGGATGTGGCCAGGCATGATGACATACACCTTTAATTCCAGCACTCAGGAGGCAGAGGCAGGCAGATTTCTGTGAGATTCAGGTTAGCCTGGTCTACATAGCAAGCTCCAGGTCAGCTGGGGCTGCAGGGAGAGCCTGTCTCAAAGGAAAATAAAAGAATGGGGATGTGGTGTTACAGTGGCCTCAGAGTTGCCTCTTGTGAACTGTGTGACTCCAGGTAAGATTCATGCCTTCTTTGGGCCTCAGTTTGCTGATCTGTATAATAGGGACAGAATAATCTCTGGTTCACAATAGGAGGATACAGCAGGCAGAGAACATTCTAGGGCTGTGCCTCGAGCATCATACGTGCCATAGCTATCGCCATCATCTAGATCATATGCCCTGGGGCTGAGGGGTACTTGGGTCCTGCAGACATCCAGGCAGATAGCTGAGGAACACTAGTGACAGCTGTGTATGTTATTAATCACATATTTGATGTGTTTGGTGTTGGGCCCTGTGCTGGGTGTTTGGGAGATGAGAATGGACCGTCTGCTCTGCTCTCAAAGAGCTTTCAATCTCAAGCTTTGTGCCCATACACATGCACATACACTCACACACATGCACACTCAGCTCTCCCACAGCCCTGTGTTTTCTCTGTAGGCACCATTAGGGTGCTAGTGTGTGGCCAACCTGGGGAGCTCAGACCTAGCAAATGAACCCTGCTCCATGCCCTGAAGCCCTACTTGCCAGATATACCTGTGCCCAACACTGAGCGGCAGAGGAGAGTGTGGTATGAGAGGCAAGAACAAGGAGGGCTCTTCCTCCATATAGACAGCATCTGACAGGGCTTTTAGAAGGAAGAATAAAGTGAGGCTTTGAAATGAGAAGGTGCTGGCTGGGACCTCTAGGTCTTGGATGAGTGGATGCTTGAGTCTATGGTCAGTCCGTGTATCAGGAGGTGAGGAGGGTAAGTTAGATGACTCTTCATACCTCCTGAGTCCAGAGACAGGAAAGGGAGGCCTATCCACAGTAAGCACCTACTACATGCTGGGAACCTATATTAGAAGTCTGCAGGATCTATGGGTGAGCAATGGCAGTGCCCTTTACAGAGAAAACTGAGGCTCAGGGAAGAGCTTCAACTTGCCCAGGCCAGTCAGTGTCAGGCCAGGGGCAACGCCGAAGCTGGCACAGAGCTGTTCCCGACTTCAGACCCATAATCCTTCCTGATTTGTGATTCGAGGTCTTTCCACAAATGATGAAATCAAGAGGCAGGGAGAAGAGGCCACCCCAGGGGCGGGCCAGTGGCTCCCTTCCTTCTTCTCCCTCCCATCCTCTGCTAGGGGCCTTGTGAGCTGACTGACCAGCTTCCTTAAAGCTGCAGCAGGACCCAAGGCCATCTCAGTCTCTTCACCTGGATCATGCAGAGATTTCCAAACACTCTGCAAAGTCAAGTTCAATTTTGGCAGGGAACCTCCAGCAGGTAAAACATAGTAGGTGCTCAGTAAATGAAAGCACGCAACCACCCCCCACACACACACCATGCACAACTGCCTTAAGAACCATATCCTAGAGCTGAGCCAGGTGCTCTTTGTCCACTCAGAGCACAGGATGCAGCACAGCCCAAGTCTATAGCTCTGAGCTTTGAGCTCCTCCCTCCCTAGGCTGATTGACCCTGTCTGACTCTGTAGTCCCCAGAGAATAGCTGCTGGGCCCCTGTGTGAACTCTATGTCACATTTCACAGAACACTGATGACATCATAGCTGCGTTCCACTCCTTCCTCCCCAAATCATTGAGAGTGATCCTTACACCAGGTCCATACGAAAATGTCAGGGTGCTGGGCATGATAGTGCAGGGCATGGTGAAGGTCTGGAGGCAGGAGAATCAGGAGTTCAATGTCAGCCTCAGCTACACAGTGAGTTCAAGGCCAGCCTGGGCTACAAGAGACCATGTCTCAAAAAGCAACAAACAAAAAACAGAAGGAAAGGAAGGAAAGGAAAGAGGGAGGGAGGGAGGGAAGGAAGGAAAACCAAATGCCAAGGGCTGTAGAGACTTTATACCTCACAAAGGTCTAAGAAAGGGAAGGAGGCCACCATGAACTGGGCACTACTTCATTGCCAACATGTGTTCATTTCATCCTCACCCACACCAGGTAGGAAGGCTTGGACTCCTCAGGTGGGGAAACAGGACTCAGAAGGGCAAAATGAACTCGTCCATGGACACAGTGTTAGCCAATGGAGCCATGAGGTTCACTTAGCTGTGGACAGAGCAAATGACTTCCTGTCTCTGTGTGTGAATGTCCGCATCTGAGACCTGCAGTTGTTTTCTTTAGGCAGTGATAGACACCAAGATCGCTGCTAAATTCCCCCATAATTGCATCCCCTACCACCTGCTTCCAAGTGTTTGTTGATTGAACAAGCAAGTGGCAGATCAGATTGGGAGATGTGCAGAGGCACCCCAAGAATGACCAGATCCCCCCTGTCCTGCTGCATCTCCCTAGGGAAAGGTGGATGAAGAATACAAACAGCAAACAGGAGAGACAGGTCCCCTCATCCCCAGCACTGCCAATGATTCAGGGCTGACGTCCTGAGATAATTTTATTGAGGGCATTAAACTGAGTTATGAGGTTTTTACAATCCAGCCACTTATGAGAAATCTATTAACAGTAACCGGACAGGAAGAAGGCTTCTCAGCGGAGCCCAGGACGGGCATTAATTGGGGCAATCTATAACAGGACGGGGACCCGGAAAGGTTCCACCAGGCGCCTCCATTTACTCCCTGCAATTTCTGCTGAGAATCAGCAGACTCGCCAAAAAGAGAGAGATGCCCATTAATCGGCTAATGAAATATGAAAATGTTTATGGGCCATTCAATCTTCCAAATGGCACTTCTATGATCCACCTTTCAGACACAAAGTTCTACCCGAAGAATTTACACCCGGCTCCTCCCACAGCAGGGCTGGGCTGTCCTCCCACTTCATGATGAGGTCTCTGACACCTGTTCTTCGGATGAGAGGGCTACAGTCCATGGCAGTCAGGCTCCAAAGGCACTTTAGGGATTGTTTGCTTCATACTTCATCTCCACGGAGGCTTATGGAGGAGCAGTGGTTGCCCAGAGACACTGGCATCATCCAGACAGGTTTTCCTCTCCTTAGGGCTGTTCGGAGATTTGGGCATTGGAGGGCGAAGTCTTAGGTGTTTCTGTTTTCAAGAAAACAGATTCTTGCTGGTTCCTCCCCCAAGAGATGTCAGTACAGTGGAAATAGCCTGGGGTCTGGCACTTAGCGGTGCCAGAAGGAGATTCCAGGTATACATAGTGAACACTTAGTAAAATAATAATGGTGGCTGTTGTTTGTCAGATGCTTAATGAGTCTCAGGCAGGGCTGGGTTTCAGCTAGTGACAACAGGTATGTTTGGACTGGTTGCTAAAATAGTGAGTGAGCAGCCTCCATACCTTCCGTTATAGACCTCTCCACCCCCAGCTTTCAGCCCCTTGCACCTCTTGGTGACCCAGCAGTCGCAGGGATCTCTCCCAGCTCAGTAGGGCCTGTTGCAGCCCCACTCCGTGGACAGCACCCTGGCGGCCGGCTGTTGAATATTGTTCATGTTGCTGATGCTGGGCAGCTGCTGAGGGCCTTAGGGGGCTGTCAACCTGGCTCCTCTGGGAGGACATGCTATTATGATTGTGTGTTACAGATGAAGTGACAGGCTCAGAGAGGCACAGAGAATTATGTAAGACACACAGGGGAATGATGCTGGAGTCAAGACTGCCTTCTCTTCCTCTGGTCCCCTCTTCAGAGGCTTTGTGGTGTAGGGAGGCGGGGTTGCAGGGAAGGAGCTCAGGGCAGGGAACCAGGCAGCTCCCCAGTGGTCTGACCTCAGTAGGAAAAAAAATCTGTAAAACTTGCTCGAACAGGGTTTGTTTAAAGAGCCCTAATCTAGACAAATGTGCTGCCTGTTCTATGCAGTGCCTGGTGAGTGGGTGCAGGTGCCCCAGCAATCGCATCCCCCTTCCTCCTCTCATCAAGTGGCAAGTCCTGGGCCAACCTCCCCATATAGAGAGATGTGGGTACTATGCATGCCAAACCTAAGGGGAGACAGACCTACAGCTCAGAGTGAGGGCTCAGCACTTGCAGACTTGGAAGCCCCGCCCCAGAACCAGTGAGCCAGAGCTGCATTTTAACAAGCCACCCGGGTGATTTACATGCATACCAAGGTCTGAGAAACACTGGTACAGTGATCCTGCAAGGTGGAGCATGATAATGATGGCTTCATGTACTGAGCGATCTTGGAGGGGGATGGAGGGAGATCCAGAAAGGATTTCTAGTCAAGCTTTGCACAGTGGGTGGATTTTCACTAGGCAGAGAAATAAGAATGGATGTTCGAAATAGGAGACAGCTCAGTGGAGAAAGAACATGAGTTCAATTCCCAAAACCTAGTTTAAAAAAAAGCCAGGTATGATGGCACACACTTGGGAAAGTGGAGCAGGCAGATTCCTGGGGCTCAGTGGCCAGCCTACCTGGCAAGTTTCAGGCCAGTGAGAGAGTCTGTCTGAGAAAAAGAAAAAAGGTAGATTGCTTCTGAGGGATGTCACCTGAGGTTTCCTCTGACCGTCCCCCTCCATACACATGTGTGCACATTCACCTGCACGCATACATACAGCCAAGCAGGAGCTAGAGGAATGTGCAAACTGCATGGTGAAGAGGCAAGAAAGGGGATCTGGCAGTGTGTATGGTGGCACACACCTTTAGTCTCAGCACTCGGGAGGCAGAGGTAGGCAGAACTCTGTGTGATTGAGGCCAGCCTGGAATTATCTACATAGTGAGTTCCAAGCCAGCTGGAGCCATCGAAAGAAAGAAAGAAAGAAAGGAAGGAAGGAAGGAAGGAAGGAAGGAAGGAAGGAAGGAAGGAAGAGAACGAAAGAAAGAAGAAAGAGAGAGAAAAGAAAGTGCTCTGGACTTCTTTATAGAGGCACTAGGGAGCCATGGAATCTTGCAAGCAGGGATGAAATGGTTAGACTGCCTCTAAGGCTGAGAGCTTTGGAGGCCTCTGGAAGGTGGATTGTGGGGTACAGTTGGAGCAAGGTGAACCCCAGGTGGAAACTTCATGCCAGATACAGTGATGCTCAGATTACTACAAGTGTGGTTCCTGGGCCTCCCTGTCTTGAGTTGAAGGAGAGATGGGCTTAAGAGCAGGCCCCCATGGGACTATAGAGGGGTGGGTGATGGAGATGATCCTCTGCTTCCCCCAGCCTCCCCCTGCCTCCCTCAGCCTCTCCTGCCCTCCTCTGCCCTCCCCAGCCTCTCCAATCACACCAACCTCCACCCTGCCTTCCTCCCACCTCCCCAGATCCACTCTGATTCCGATGAAGGAGACGGCACCATCAAGTACACCATCTCAGGCGAGGGCGCTGGGACCATCTTCCTGATAGATGAACTGACGGGTGACATCCATGCCACAGAGCGCCTGGACCGGGAGCAGAAAACCTTCTACACGCTGCGGGCCCAGGCCCGGGATCGTGCCACCAACCGCCTGTTGGAGCCCGAGTCTGAGTTCATCATCAAAGTGCAGGACATCAATGACAGTGAGCCACGCTTCCTACATGGCCCCTACATTGGCAGTGTGGCTGAGCTGTCACCTACAGGTGGGCTGGGGATGGGTGAGGCCAGGGAGAGGGAGGGAAGGTGCCCCAAGGGAGGCTGGCAGGTCCTGAGTGGAACTGCTGGGAGGGGCAAGCGAGACAGAGTGGCTACCTTGAGAACGGGGGATAGACAACAGAACACAGTCTTGGCTATACAGCTGAGCAAAACATACACACACACACACACACATGAGATCTGCTATGTCCATGCACCCAATCCCCATGTGGACACGGGTCTACCTGTGGCTCAGTGACATACAAAGACATAGTGATACAGTCACGCACAGATAACTGAATATAGCTGGATACTCAAGCCCAGCTGTGCTACAAGCTGAACTGGGCATATGCTCATATCACACTCAGAGACAGCCCCACATGCCGGCCACATTCGACAGGGTCATATACATAGAGACTCTTCATGAAAGTTCTGCTGCATACAGGTACAGCCCAGCCCTGGCCATAACTCCTACACAGCTGTTGGCCCACATCCAGGCTAAACAGGGCATGTCTACAACCAACAAGCAGGCCAGCACACAGCGGACGCAGGGCCTAGTCCCACACCCAGACACAACTTCACACCTGGACATAGCCGCCTGCCACCCACATGGGAAACAGCCCTCAAACAGAGTGAGCTACTGAGCAAACCGACGACACAGGGAGCCTCAGAAGATGTCACCTTGCTGGGTCCCTGTTCCACTTGGATATAATGTGGGATCACCAACCAAACAGCTTTGCTCACTTGACCAGTAATCAAGCCCGAACTTGGAAGCCCTGTGCCACCTGGGAACCCAGGCCCACACAGACACTGTGAAGACCCCACAGAGTCAATTGCTCCATGCTGGGTGTGGTGGGGGCACTTAGGGATGCTGCACACACCCAGCTATGTAAGTAACAAAAGAAAGCATTGGTTCCAAAACACACACCTGCCTGTAGACGTGAGACCCAGCCCAGCTCAGAACACATCACACAGAACAGCATGCCCAGACTAAACACAGCATGCCTCAGTCCTGCCCACCCACAGTGGGATGCCCTGGTCCACTTAGCCCAAGCCCCTATGAGGCTCTGGTGGACACTGAGTCACAGTGCATGGGACACAGGCTGCAGCCCCTTCTACACCATGTCAGCCAAAGTCACCAGCAAACCATACACATCCTAGGCCACACTCCCCTGCAGTCTCAGGGCCTCTAGCTCACTGGCTGAGCATCAGAAGCTAGGGGCACATAGGTAGCTGGTGGGGGCAGTCACCTCCAGCATCTCCAGATCAGACTAAATCTGACACGTTGGTGAACAATGAGCTGGCAGCTGGTAGTGGTTGGGAAGTGTGAACCAGAGAGATGGGGCGGGGCACAAAAGGATAGTGAGAGAGTGGGGAATAGCAAGAATGTGAACGTGTGTGTGAGCTGTGCACATACACAAGTACATATGTGTGTTGGATGTGCATGCTAGCAGAGGGACACCTGTGCATTCCTGTGACATGCTGCGTGCCTGCTGCAATATATTCATTCGTTTGTTTTGTTGAGTACCTACTATGTGCTAGGCAGATAAGATTCCATGATCTCGTGAAGAGCGCATTCTGGCTAGAGAAGACAGATACTAATAAACAGATAAATTACTGGTATAGTAAGGCGTCTCAAGTCAAGCAATGAAGTAAGGAGATGGGCCTTGGGGAAGAGCATGGGGAACAGAATGTACAAAGGCCCTAGGGTTGAAGTCCCCTGTGGGACTAGATCATTCAGCAGTCTAGATAATAGCCAGGGCCTAACCTTTATGCTGTACGTGCTAAACAGTCAATGGTGGGTCCCCTTCAGGATGACAGGATCTGGTTTAGTTTTAATAGGATCTCATGGCTGTTCCATGAAGGGACAGGTGTGGGGAGGGCAAAGACAGGAGCAGCCTGCTCAGGAGGAGGATATTGCAATTACCAAGATGAGAAGTGGTGGTAGCATCGCCCAAGGTGGCCCCGGCAGGGGTGTGGAAATGAGGTTGCTGGGCCGATGTATTTTGAAAGCTGATTTGAAGGTGTCTGCTAAGAGATTGGATGCAGGGTGTGAGAGGGAAAACTCAAGGACAATAGTTGGGATTTCATCCTGAGTGATGAACTTGATGGAATTTCTGTTTCCTGCACTGGAGGAACAGCTGTAGGAAATGGAAGGAAAGCCTGAGCTTGGCTTCTGACAGGTTAAATTGGAGGAACTCTCATTTGACAGCAGGGCAGAGGTCTTTCAACAACTGGTTGGATAAACCAGTTTGTACAGGAACTCTGGGTTGGGGAAGATACCTGGGAGGTTGTCAGTGGCAAAAACCCAAGACATAGCAGAGCCACCAAGAGCTTAGAAATGAGTTATGCAAATGGGGAAACTGGGGGTCAGGGAGCAGAGGCATGCCCAATGTCACAGTTAGGCCACAGGCAGTCCAAGTCCCTGACTTCCCAAATCCAGCAGCCCCCAACCTTGAGTTAACCTCTGACCCAAGAGGACATGGTCTTGTCCACCTTTTCCCACAACTGACTTGTAGACTTTGTTTTTTGTTTTTTCTTTTGTCTTTTTGAGACAGGGTTTCCTTGTAGACCCAGCTGGCCTGGAACTCACTATGTAGACCAGGCTGGCCTTGAACTCACAGAGATCCACCTGCCTCTGCCTCACCAGTGCTGGGATTAAAGGCGTGTGCCACATCGCCCGACTGCCGGCTTTGATTTAACTATATATATATTTTGTTTAACAAAATATTATTATTGTATGTGTGTATGAGTGAGGTGCACCCACATCACAGGGTATGTGTGGTGGTTAGAGGATAACTTCCTGGAGTCAGTTCTTTCCTTCCACTGTGGGTTCTGGAGATCTAGCTCAGATCACCAGGCTTACACAACAAGCGACTTTACCCACTGGGCCATCTCACCAGCCCATCCTTCCACCTCATGGTGAGGCAGAGTCTCTCTTGTTTCCGCTACTGCACTGGGGACCCTGGGCTAGCTGGTCCATGAGCATTCAGTTGTTCTCCTGTCTCTGCCTCCCATCTCAATGCTGGGATTACAGATGTGTACCACTCCACCCTGCTCTTATGTGAAATTCAGGGATGGAATGCAGGTGGTCAGGCTTACACAGCAAACACTTTTACCTGCAGAGCCATTTCCCTGGCTCGCATGCTTTTGCACAGAAAAGATGTGAAAGGTGAAGAGAGCTGATGTTAGGAAAGGACATGCATCACATCTAAGGGACTTGAGAAAAAACAGATAGCAGGCATGGAATTTCAAAAGCTCTGTCTGCCATGCTTCAGAGAAAGGCTGGGGCTCATAAAAGGGGCAGCCCATATCCACCATGGAAGCTCTACTCTCCTCACCTCACTTTCATCTGACTCCAGCATGCCAGGACTGTCATCAGCATTCCCATTAAACAGATGGGAACACTGAGGCCCAGAGGAAATGCACCCATAGCCAGTAGGTGCTCGAGCTAGCTAAGGGCTCTACTCCTAGGTTGGTAGAGAGGCAGGGGCCCTTGCTTCACAGATGGGGGACATGAGGACAGAATAAGGATAAAGGCTTGTTCTGGGTCCCACAGAGTGTGGGAGGCACTGGCCTGAGTCCCAGCCTGGTCTCACATAGCACTCAGGAGAAAAAGAGGGTGACTCACTTTGGACAAGCTGAGGAACCCAGGAGGGGGCGGAAAGAGGCAGAAATTAAATTAGTTTATTCATTTGAACAACTTTTTGAAAGAGAAGCGAATCCAACACTGGGTGCTCATGGAGACTCCAGGCAGCTTTGAAAATCAGTCACAATTACTGAGCTTCCTGATCCAGGCTGAGCTGGGCGGGGCAGACAAGGGGCTGCAGATCGAGCGGCTGTGGAGATCAGAGGGAACAGAGACGCAGCTTGGGACATGAAAGACAGCAGCTTGCAAATTAAACCACTCAGAGCTTAAAAGAGAAGGGAAATGCACAGGGTGGGGTCGGGGGCCGGGGGAAGGAACCCCGCTTCTGAGAGGGGACGGCAGCCTACGCTGGGGTCAGGGCAGCGAAGCAGGACCAGAGCTGACAGTGGACAGGTCCCATACCCAGTGGCCTTGAGCAAGTTCCTGTCCTCTCCTGGGGACCCAAGTTCACTGCTGAGCACTGAGGTGGTTCCTGCATGCCACAGTCACATGTCAGGCATCAGGGACATTTGAGGGTCCTCAGGAGGCCATGTACTAGAGTGAGGAAAGGACAGAAAAGAAACAAGCTAATCTGTGACACCCAGTATTATAGAATTCTGATTGCTTCCTCCGGGATTTCAGGGAAACACTCCTCCCTTTTTAAATGTGTGTGTGTGCGTTCACATGTGAGACATGCTACAATGTACATGTGGAGGTCAGAGGACAATATCCAGTGTTGATCACCTATTCTACCTTGTTTGAGTCAGGGGCTCTGGCTAGCTGGTCTGTGAACTTTGCAGTGTCCTCCTGTCTCTGCCTCCCATCTCACTATAGGGGTACTGTGATTACAGACACTCAGCTTCACGTGGGGTCTGGGGATTAGAACTCAGGTCCTCGGGTTTGTACAAGTGTCTTCTCCACAGAGCCATCTCCCCAGCCCTGGAGATTTTCTCTTTTTAGGAGGATGTTGAATCACACACTGAAGGAAAGGAACCAAGGAGCTATGTGAAGCAGGGCTCCCCAACTCTAGTATGCACCCGAATCACTTTAGAGAGCTGCTTAACAGATTGCTGCCTAGGTTACCAAGGGCTGGCTCTCTCTCTCTCTCCCTCTCTCTCCCTCTCTCCCTCTCTCTCTCCCCCTCCCTCCCTCCCTCCCTCCCTCCCTCCTTCCTTCCTTCTTTCCTTGTGGTGCTGAGGATCAAACTCTGTTTCATGCATACTAAGTAAGCACTCCACCATGGGGCTCAACCCCAGCCCCACTCCCAGAGTTTCTGATCTTATATGTTTCACTGTTAGAAATGACAAACTCCCAAGAGCAGCTGCTAGTTTGGGGACTACCCTTAGAGAACTGCCATCATGTTCAAAGAACATTGTAGGGGGGCTGGAGAGATGGCTCAGTGGTTAAGAGCACTGGCTGGTCTTACAGAGGATCCCAGTTCAATTCCCAGCACCCACATGACAGCTAACAACCATCCATAAATCCAGTTCCAGGGAACCTGACACCCTCTTCTGACCTCCGCGGCACTGCACTACACGGGTGCATTTACATTCATGCAGGCAATACACTCATACACATAAAAAAATAATTCTTTTTTTAAAAAAGAACATCATAGGGCACCAGGAGCTCTAGGTGCAAAAGCCCTGTGATGCACTGTGTTCATAGTGTTTAAGGGTTGGTAGAAGACTGAGGGAGCAGGAGAGTGCTTGGGTACCTGAGAAAAAAAGAGCCAGAACCTAGATCACATAGGACTTAGCTGCCACTTGAAGGGCTGAGATGGAAACAGGGACATGACATGATCCAATGTATGTTTTTAAAGGGTCATGAGACTCCTGTGCTGGCTATAGATCACAGAGGCAAGGTTGGAAGGAGGGAGATGAGAGGAGATGATGGTGTGGAAGATGTGTACCAAAGGCAGAATCCTGGGGGGTCAGCAAGACGGGATGTGAGGAAGAGAGACCAGACCTCTGAGCTGCCGTGGAAGGAGGAATGAATCTGTGAGATAGAGTTCATCCTTGGGCACTTAGGTTTGGGATGTCCCCTAGAGACCCAAGTGGAGAGGCAGAAGGACATCTACAAAGAGGCATGACTAGAGACACACGGGCGGGGGCGGGTGGGACTTAAAGTTTGAGGCTGCATGAAGTTGGCAAGGGGCTGAGTTGGGACAGAGGAACTGGTCTGGGGGTCCAGGTACCTCTCAGGGTATCACAATCTGACCCAGAGACAGCGAGAAAGTTCCACAGGACTTCCAGGCCTGGCTCTACTACCCCAGCCATTGAGGCCAGCTGTATACAAAAGACTGTGCTTGGCATGATCGAGGACACAAGCCCACAGTTCAATCCAGATTTATTAGCCATTATTTTATTCTGGGCACTACGGAGAACGTAAAATGAAAGGTGAAATCTGCCAGCATTTATTAGTGCCCACTGTATGCTAGGTGTCCCAGTGTAATGGTCCTGCCAGCCTGCAGTGATGACTCAGGACAAGGATGGAGCAAATGTTTGTTAGCACCTACTTTATATTGAGACCCACAGATGGAAAAATAAGAAGCCGTTTTGGATTCTTGGTGCCTGCTTTGCACACTGCACTCTGCTGGGTTGAGGGTTGGTGCACAGATCAACAGGACATCATCCCTACCTCAACGTGCCACCCAGTCAGTTTTATCTCCTGTGTCCACCTCGATCAATTGCTAATGACTGAGGAGTCTGAAGTTTTGTTCTGGCTCAGAAAAGGAATTCCAGGGTGGATTAGTGATGTCTTCTATGAGGGGAGGCTGGGGAAGATGGTATGTGTGGCTGGACCACGGGATAATGTTCAGCGGAGTGTGGATGTGACAGGGGCCCTGTTCGCAGCCCTGTTGTTCCCAGATTCCAGTTCCCCAGTGAGCTGCGTCTCCAATGGGTGGAAAAAGCCTCTTTTGCGGCAAGCCTGTGCTTTTTTTGGGATATTCACTAAATAATAGCTATCAGCCAACACGGCTTTCACTGAGCGATTTCCCTTTATCCTCCAATCCCGGGGAATGAGCAGGCCAGGTATTACTGTCCTCATTGTGTGGATGAGGAAATAAATGCAGTGAGAGATAACGTGACTTGACTGAGGCTCTGCAGTAAAGAGCCAGAGCCAGAACTAGGCCCAAAACTTAGAATCTGAACCTGAGTTCCTAGGCTAGCATCTGTGACTTTCACTGGGACAAGAGTCAAGACCATTCATTGCATAGGACTTTCCAGCTTGAAAATCACTTCCACAATCCCAATCTTATTTCATCCACCAGGGACTCCCTCAAGTGCTGACACCCCCCATTTTATAGCTAAAGAAACTGAGGCCCAAGAGCAGAACAGAAATAAAAGTGAAAGGGCACTCTGAGTCCTAAATCTGGGGCTTGCAGTGGTGGTGGCAGAGAGGAAAAGAGGAAGGCAAAAGGCAGGCTGGTCCCCAGGGGTCTCATTTGAGGCAGGCAGCAACAAGCTGGGAGCCTCCAATTGTCCCATCCACAGCCAGAGAGAGTGTGGCTCAGCAGCCCTCAGGCCCAAGCCAGGAATCAATTGCTGGTCTCTGCAGAGACAACTTCTAAAGATGTTTTTAATTAAAGTCCAGGAAGATCTATACGAGCAATATCTCCTTGCCTAGCAACGGCACTGGCTCTTACTGCCCCAGTTCGGGGGACAGGATGGGAGGTTCCTGGTGGCAACAAAGAGGAGGTCCTGGCCCTTGGGAGTCAACCCCAGGGTCCAGGTAATGTAGGCAAGGAGGAGCATGCCCATACTTTCTGTGTCTCCCACCAACAAGCCATTCAAAGGCTGGTGAGATGGCTCAGCGGGTAAGGAGTTTGCTGCACAAGCTTGACAACCTGAGTTTGATTCTCAGGAACTTTGTAAAAGTGAACTGACTGCACAAAGTTGTCCCTCTGACCTCAATACATATGCCATGAAACAGGCATGCTGCCCTTCTCCCACACATAATAAAAAATCATTGTTCTTAATAGTAAAAATATAACAAAAACAAGCCATTCAAACACGAGCTCCACCTCTGTGCCAGGTCCTGGACCTACATGTCACCTGGTGTAGATGGTAAAGCCTCCTCCTGCACTCAGGACCTAATACAGTGGGGTCTTGTAGGTGTCGGGTGATAAATAGAGCTGAATTACAAGCAGGCATGTTTGCAGGCTGAGGGGGTGACTCAGTGGGTAAGGTGCTTGCATGAGGACCTGAGTTCGAATCCCCAGCACCCATGTCAAAGCCTGGAGCAATGGTACATCTCTGAAAACCCAGCCCCAGGGAGGCAGAGGCAGGAGGATCCCCATGTCTGCTGGCTGGCCACTAATCTAGTAAGCTCCAGTGAGGGTCCTGTCTCAAAAACCAACATGGAGAGAGATAGAGGAAGACACTGATATTGACCCCTGGCCTCCATGTGCTCACACCAATATATGCCTTTACACATATGTATACACATACCACCACACCACACATACACATACCACACATATGTACACAACAAACATACTACACACATGCTATACACATACAGCACACACATACACACATACCTATACCACACACATATATGCACACATACCACACACACCACACACATATCACATACATATACACACATACACCACACACACACACACACACAATTTGTCTTCTATGATTGGCCAAGGTTATTATAGCTACTGAAATTTTTAACTCTCCCAAACAAGCAAGGACTAAGGGCCTCAACTGCCTGTGAGAGGACAGAAGAGCCTGCAGGTTTAAATGTGGGGTGGCAGGAAAGCCCTCTTCTGGGGAACATAGTAGATCCCCCCGACACAGGGTTTATGTAGATGGTGAAGTCTGTGGCTGGGATCCACAAGGAAAGATAGAGAGGAGGATAGGGTGTCCAGAGACTGCAAAAGGGTCCCCCACATCCTGGGACCAAGACCTCAGCCTTCTGGCCTTGCTCTGCCTCCTGCCGCCCCGTTTCTGGTGTCCTGCCCTCTGTTCCGGCTTCTGTTTCTGTGACTCTAGCTTGCTGCTTTTCTTGTTTCAACCTCTGTCTGTCACGGTACCTGCCCCACTTTCTGCCCCTAAGTATCTGCCCCTTGTTTCTCCCCCCAACCCACTTTCTTGCCCCTCCTCTTCTGTGTCACCTCCCTAGTTGCTGTCCCTGGACCTGCCTCGTTCCTAGCCCTGCAACTTCTGCACATCCCCTGTGGGTCATTCATCTACATTAGACCGCCCCAGCCAGGCAGCCCTGGAAGCAAGGTCAAGACCAGCCTAGTGAGCTTGCATTATAAGTGACAAAGAGGGAGCTGGGGGGTGGGTAGTGGAGTTGGAGAAGGGGCTTGTTTCCTGTGTAATCTGAGCTTTCCCAGGGACTCGACAAGTGGTTTTTAATTTTTAATGGAAAGCATTGCACACGGTGCTGGCAGCAGCAGGGGGTGGAACTCTGTTTTTATAAATGTTTGAGAAGCTAAATGTGAGCCCAGGGTATCCCCAGGCCCAGCGGGGTAGCAGAAGAGGTAGGAGAGAGGCAGGATGATGACAATTAGAAACATCTTCATAATAATGGCACTTGGTCACCTCAGACAGGACTCTGAACTTTGCCAGAACCTTCATCCCTCTCATCTCATTACCTGGAACCCTGGGTGCACAAAGGATAAGGTGTTATCTCCACTTGGACAGAGACCCAGACACCAAACAGCTGGAGTGGGAGTCCTGTAACCAACCATGGAGCCCACGAAAGGGCTGGAGTGAGAGTTTACCTCTGACACCTCCCCCAGTTCCACCCCATGCATCATCACCCCCCTCAGGAGCCTGCTGGGGCCCCAGTTGCATCCCATGAATGGACAGTGTGAAGGGACCAGCCAGAATGGATAACAGACAAGCCCCTCCCTCTGATGCTGGTGCCCAGGGCCAAAGAAGCAGCCTCAGGTGCCTCCAAGGGGAATGAGCTCCTGTTCATTGCTCACCACATACCTGGCTCACTGGCCTCTTAAACCTGTAAACTCTAATCCCCACAGTGCCTTGGAAACCTCAGAGGGAAACAGGCCAGACAGAGGGAAGACTTGCTTGAGGGGAAAGGGTGAGAACATACTGGGATTTGAACCCAGGATTGTGATGCCAAAGTCCACTTAGTCTCCCTGAAAGTGTGAGAAACGTCACCTTGGAAGGTCCCATGTCTCACACTGATCTCAGATGGGAGGAGCTCTAAGGATGGGGATGGGGGATGGAGGGAGAGTCGGGGGAGGCAGGCTAGCTGTTCCTTTTGGTGTAGGCCTGAGGGCAGGTTCAGGGAGGGCAACATTCTGGCTAGACTGAGTTGGAACTGTTCTGCTTACTAGAGAAGTGATCTGGGGAGTCATTGAGCCCCTCTGTGACTCAGTCTCCCCACTAGTTCAGTCAGGGGTCAGGTCCACAATGCATCCCTTCTAAACCCAAGAAGCACATTAGAATCACTTGCCTGGGCTCTGCCCGCAGAGTCCTATTTAATTGGTCAGGGACGGGGCTCAGCATCAGTTTTATTTTAAAGCTCCCAGAGGATTGTAATGTGTGGCCAGGTTGAACAGCATTGGAGTCTGTGCTCTCTAAGGACCAGCCTTCCATATTTAACATTCTGCATGGATCCCAGGGCCCTGAGATCCCATTTACCCAAGAATCAGTCAGGCGGCCCATCCTACTCCAGCCTTGACTTAGGCGCTTAAACAGCACTTGCGGGTAGGGCAGCAGCTCGGTCAGCAGCGTGCTGATCACCCTCGCCCCAGCTCGTCTCTGCCAGGCCGGCTTGGAGAACTGGAACCCCAGCCCTGTCTTCCTCTCCTCCCCTCCCTTCTCCTTTCTCCAAGCCTTCCCTCTCCCTCACCCTTCTATTTCAGCTCCAATCAATGCCCCCTCCTACCCGAAAGCCAGACACATTGGTTTTGACATAACCGCTACCTGCATTTAAATCCTGGCTCGATTACACCCTGTGCAGGTGAACTTGGCTAGGTACTGCCCTTGGTGCTTAATATGGAAATCTGAGTTCTCAACAGGATCCCAAATTGAGCAGTAAGCACTCTTAATTCTGATTTCAAATGAGGAAACAGGCACAAAGAGACTAAAAAGGCTTATCACCTGACTCAGCCTCAGTTCCCTCATCTATCCAGCAGACTTTTTTTTTTGTTTCTTCGTATAGAACCTCCCTATGTAGCCCAGGCTGGCCTCAAAGTTGAGGCAATCCTCCTGTCTCAGCCTCCTGAGTGCTGGGATCAACAAGTGTGAGCTACTATGCCTGGCTCTAGAAATCTTAACAGATCTAATGACAAAGTGTCTGTGTGGATTTCATGAGACGCTTCATGCAAAGGGCTCACAGCACAGTGTGTGGCATAAAGTAATTATGCCATATATGCGATGTTACCACTGTTATTGAGGAGTAATAATCATGGGTTTCAGTTTGTAAGAGCCACATAGTGACTTTCAGGAGTTCTGTGGACCAATCAACGCCACAGTGGTGGCTTCCTGTTAGGTCACAGTGGGAGCACTTACACAAAAGATAGAAAGCCAGCCTTTGTGCCCCCTCCATGTCAGAGTTGGCATGAGGTCTGGAAGACAGGATGGGCATGGTGGTGCATGACAAGCTGGTCTGCTAAAGCTATGGCAGTTGACTTGGGAGGATGATCCCAAGGTGGCTTCACAGCAGCTGGGCACCCCTCTGTCTGCTGATTCTTGGGGGCTTCTGGCTGGTGAAGAGGGGTATGTGGCCTGAGAAAGCTATTTCTGCAAGGCCTGGGAACCGTGGTGAATCACTGACCCTTCACCATCCTCACGTGTCGGCATTAACTGTAATGGCTACAATAAAGAATCTCGGGATTGGGGAAATGATTCCAGCATCCCCGAGGGAGTCCCTGGAATGCAGCCAGGGAGAGAGCAAGCTAGCTCAGCCATGTCCCCAGGGAGTCGCTCAGCCCAGCATTTGTGACTTGCTGTTGGGGTAGAGAGACCGGGCAGGGGAGAGACAGGGAGACTCTGACTCATAACAGTTACAACAGCCCCATTTATTGAGCACCCATCAAGAGTCTGGAGCTTCATGTAGCCTCTGTCATTCCAGTGGCTCTGTGAGGGAGGCCTGGTGGCATTGCTGTACACGTCACGCAGGGCCTCTGGAGACTGAAACCTGCATTTCTTGAGCTCTTAGCAGCTTCTTGGTGCTGTCCTTGGTGCTGAAACAAAAATCCATTTGAATTCTTGGCGTGATCTTCAGGAGCTCGGTGATACTGTCACCTGCGTTCCTCAAAGGAGGGTGTCGTGGTGTAGGGGAGTTCATGGGCATGTCTAAGGCCAAGGTCCTAATAGGTGGCAGTGCCATCAGTGATTGTAAGTCAGCACACCAGGCCAGTGTCCTCAGTCACTACCTGTGCTAATGCTAACACCCAAAAGGGCATTGTCACTACAATCCTAGGTTCAAATCCCACAATGTCCTCTTTCCCATCTGGCCCATTTCCTCACCCATAATGTCAGAGGCCCACTGTTCATCTCAGAGATGTTACAGGGATTAGAGATCATGGGTTTAAGAGGCTAGTGACTCCATGCATGCAATGTATGCTCAATAGTTCATTTCTTCCCATCCTCTCCAACTCAGGCCATCAGCATCATAGGAAATGGCTCTTTCCTGTTCCCCCAGCTTCTTAGGGCAACTCAGACATGGTGGGCATGGAGCTGGAGCCACCAAAGACAGGCGCATTGCAGGGCCGCTCGGGAGGCAATGGAGGGGGGACCCAGAGAGGGAAATGAGAAATGCAAAAGAGTGAAAAATAAATACATGTGTCTGTCTGGAATGATGGAGGGCCCCGGGCTGGAGGCGGGCGAGGTGGGCAGCAGGCTGGGCTCAGCAGAATTGCTGCAGTAGCACTTCTAGACTCCCTCATTAGCCAAGCAGTGAACTGGCCTCACCTCCCAGCATGCTGTCTGCCGGCCCAGAGAGCCCAGCTCAGCCTCAGGAGGCTCCCATCGAGACCACTCAGCCCCCAGTAGGGCACCCATCTGAGGCCATCCCCCTCAGTCTCAGTCTCCTCCCCTTTGGGTCATGTGCTGAGCTTCCCCCAAGACTCTGGACTTCCCACCTTCCCCCATACCCTTTCTTTCTGGAAAGGTTCTGATGATCCCTCCATCCACCCCCTCCCCCACTGGTCCAACCTCACGTCCCAAGCCCTGCTTTCGTCAAATTGAACATGATGTCAAATTAGAGCCATCTCTGGGACAGGCTGGGAGAAGCTCCCAGTTTAATGAGGCAGCGTCGAAAATCAATAACTTAATTGCCGCTGTTTGATGGACTTTTATCCAATTTATACTCTCCCCAGCAGCCTACGTGCAGAGCATGGGGAAAACTGTGTGTGACTGGGGGTGGGGTATGCTGTCTGGGCACCAATGGAGGGGGGAGAGGGCACCGGGGCCCACAGCTAACCACTTTCCAAGGGAAGTTGACTATGCAGTTCTCCTGTCCAGGGGCCAAGAGATGCCAGCTTCTGAGCCCCAGTGAACTTGGCTGTCATCCCTGTCTGCTACTGCCTTGAATGGAATGGGGTGGCAGAGTTCACAAGGTGTCTGGAGGGGCTGAAGTGGGCGAAAGCTCTCAGGGACCTGCTTTCTAGTCCCAGCTCTCACTGTATTCCTTAACTGTGTACAAGACTGTGTCCCCTACCTCCTGCCTTTGAGGGACTACCCAGAGCCACATGGTGCCAGGAGCATCAGATCCATCCTCCTACTTTCCCTGCTGGCTGAGGATTGGCACCATGCCCATTTTGTAGAAGATATTGAGATTCTCTTGCCAGTCCTGCAGCTGGAAACCAAGGGAGACTCAAATCCAGATATGACTCCATGGTCACCTGTGCCTCAAGGAAGGGTATAGGTTAGGAAGCAGGCTGGGTCTCAGTGTGGGAACAGGGCTATGAGGTGGCTAACTGATGACCTCCAGGGGAGTCCTCAAAGAGCATCCTTTCTTAGCTTCTCCAGGGTGGGGAGGGGATGAAACAAGAAGCTCCCGATGACCATTGTATGACCACTGTCTCGCTTGGTCCCCCGGGCCCAGGCACATCGGTGATGCAGGTGATGGCCTCAGATGCAGATGACCCCACGTATGGCAGCAGTGCCCGGCTGGTGTACAGCGTGCTGGATGGCGAGCACCACTTCACAGTGGACCCTAAGACAGGTGAGGGGCTGGGATGGAGCTGGAGGGGTTAACGAGAGACAGGGCCTGGTAAGCCAGGGGCTAATGGGGGCAGACCCCATGGCAGGCGGGACCACCACAGACTACTAAGCCTGCTGATCCAGCACTGCTAAGCAACACAGAGCATGTGCTAAGGCAGCACAGAGCATATGCAGGAGGCTTCTTGGGTTCCAGGAGTCTCCAGGATGGTGGGAGGATGGTCAGCCAGGAAAGAGGAGGAACAGAGCCCAGTGTGGTGGCACATGCCTTTAAACCCAGCACTTGGGAGGCAGAGGCATGTGGATCTCTGTAAGATCGAGGGTAGCCTGGTCTATATAGTGAGTTCAAGGCCAGCTGGGAGGTACAGGGAGACCCTGTCTCAAAAAGCAAAAATGAGGAGGAGAAGGCAGAGGAGGAGGAGGAAAGAAGAAGAAGAAGAAGAAGAAGAAGAAGAAGAAGAAAAGAAGAAGAAGAAGAAGAAGAAGAAGAAGGAGGAGGAGGAGGAGGAGGAGGAGGAGGAGGAGGAGAAAAGAATGGGTGAAGCTTCCTGCAAGAACAGCAGAGAAATGAAAAGGCAGCAGGCACCATGTTGGCACCCTGTAAGGACCTTACAGGTCTGAACCATGCATCCTGCTTGTCCTTGTAACTAAGTTGAGGCCAGTGTATCTGCAGCCCTTATGGGGTTACAAATGTGTCTTGGGAGGAGTGCTTTTTGGGCAGATTGGCCAGCTCCATTCCCGCAGCAGCTGTTGAGGATCTGAGGAAAGATGGAGTAACACTTAGAGACTTTCTATTTACCCCCCACATGTGACTGCACCACCATACAACAAAGCAGCACCTACTGTCACCCACTTGACTCACTTTGAGCTTAAATCTTGATGAGTCTCTGAGGGCCTTAAGGAACCCTAGGGAATATAGGCTCAGAGAGGCATATGACTCACCTGTGGTCACACAGCTGGGAGAGCTGCTCTTAGGGACAGGAGGAAGATGAGACATCCAATGCCACAGGACAGTTATCAGGTGGCACGAGAGCCCATAGGCCTGTAGGGATGGGGTGGGCATTTGCTTGGTCAATTAGGAAATGAAGTGGCTAACACCAGAGGATCAGAGGGGAGGTCACAGAAGATACCTGGAGAGAGGACATGGCACAGGTCAAAGCTGGGAGAGGAGTTATGGGGGAGGCAGTTGTCCAGATTGGCAGGACTAAGGAGCTCTGCGTTTATTCTAAGGACAGTGTGTGTGTGTGTGTGTGTGTGTGTGTGTGTGTGTGTGTGTGTGTGTAGTGTGTGCAATGGATTTGGCTTTGAGTTTTGTTCATGTATTTGTTTGGTTTGGGGAGGAGGGGAGGGTTCTAGTCTATGAGCTCAGTTATAATTGTGTTCTCTTACACATAATATCTTCATTATTCTTGCCTCCTTGCAAAAGCAATGCATTTTTGAAAAACATTCAAACACTAAAAAAATAATGTTAAGAAGAAAGCACTTCCCACTCCCCGCCCCAGCCACTGCCACCCCTCAGGTGCCGCCTGATGCATGTAGCGGGGAGATTGTGGACTCATTCACTTGAAAAATATCAAGTCATTCTGAAAACAGATAGTACGTCTCAAGGTTCAAAATTCAAAAGGTTCAAATGAGTATTTAGTGGCAATCCCTCACCCCATCTGGTCCCCAAGCCACCTTGCCTGTGTCCCCAAGGCAACCAATGTAATTTTCTGTGAATCTTTACAAAGCTCTTCTAAGCATGTGCAAGGAAACAAGACACGTGTATTTGTCTTCTGGTTCTTACAGGAATGGTAGCTGTAAGCACACACTGTACATACAGCTTTCCAGGTTTGCTTAACAATACATCTTGAAGATGACTCCGTATCAGTCCATAAAGAGTGCCTCATTCTTTTATTTAATGCTTGTTACGAATCCACTGGGATTGATTTCACTAGTCCCCTCCTGATGGACACTTATGCTGTTTCTAATCATTTGCTACAACGAACAATGCTACAGCAAATAACCTCACACATGCATCATTCTGTGCCTGCGTGAGTGCATCTGCAGGATAATTTTCAGGAAGTGAAAACACTGGGTCACAGGGCACATGCATTTGGAATCTCAACAGATAATGCCAAGAGAGGTACCAGATTACACTCCCCACCCTCGGGCTACCATGCCTGGGGTTCCCTCCTCCTCACTGATGCTGCAGGTTCGTGGATGACTTCTAAGCAGGGAAGTGACATGCCCAGGTTTTCATTTTAACAAGATCCCTTGGGTGGTAGCAGGAAAGCCTGACAGGAATTATTAGAGGCAGAGAGGCCCCCGGTGCCCAGCACAGAGCCCCCAAGGATAAAAGCCAAAGGCCCATCCTTTCCTAAAACCCATTCAGACACCTTGACCTGCCTGGCTAGTTAGCAGGCAAGAGTTAATGAAGGATTGGGAGTGAGGGTGGGTTGAGATGCTTAGGAGAGAGAAAGGGGATGCAGTGAAGTCCTGTAGTTGGCAAACATTGGGCAGACCCAAGCCCCCAAGTTAGGAACTCCTGGTTCCACCCCAAGCCTAGTCCCCCTGTAGTCATGTAGGGAAGTGGAGCCTCACACAGAAACAAGAGGAAGGTGAGTTGGAAAACCTCTCTGGGAGGAGAGGGATTGACCAATGAGCCCTGAGGTCTGGGGCAGAGCTAGGGAATCCAAGTTTAAGCCAGCATTATAGTGAGGGAAGAAAGGGAAAGAAACTTCTAGACATCCCAGTCCATCTAAAATATGGACATGGAGTTTGGAGAATGGTTGGGGCTCTTGGAGCTCTGGGTTCATGTGTGCATTCATGAGCTTGTGAAGGTTCAGCGTGGTACATCATTCCTTCATTCATACCTGGAATGGGTGCCCTGTGCCTGCCTACAGTGTGCTCGGATGTGCTCTCGGCACTGGGGATGCAACAGCGGAATTATCCAAGACTACCTTCCTGGAGCTTTTGTCAAAGAAAAGAATATAGAAAGTAAGCAAATGCTGATCAAAGCATGCCAGGCTATGGTGCATTCCAGAAAGAAGAAAAAGTAGGGTAAGGGTTAGACGGAGATCTGTGACCTTGGAGCAGAGACCCAGATGGAGTGAGGATTTCTAAGGGATACGCAGCAAGGCCCCAGGGACAAAAGTGTTCAGTGTGCTCTGCTCAGCCCTTGGTACAGGGACAATGATGGTGATGGGGTGCCTTCATCCATCTAGCACTTGGCATGGTTGTACTTTCAGGAGAAGAGAGAGAAGATGAACACAGAAGCTGGGCTTGAGGCTCCTGTCTGTAATTCCAGCACCTGAGAGGCTGAGGCAGGAGGATCTCTATGAGTCTGAGACTAGCCTGAGTGACATAGGCCAGCCTAGGCTACAGAGTAAGACTATTGGGTAGGACAGGGGTCAAGGTAAGGACTGAATCCTGGGAGGTATCGGACTAGCGGGTGGAAGGTCAAACTCTATGAGAGTGTGGAGGGCTCCACTTTCTTAGGGTCAGAAGGGAGATGACAAGTAGGAGATCTGAAAGCCCAGGGGATCTGAAAGGGTCAGAAGGGAGATGACAGGTAGGAGATCTGAAAGCCCAGGGGATCTGAAAGGGTCAGAAGGGAGATGACAGGTAGGAGATCTGAAAGCCCAGGGGATCTGAAAGGGTCAGAAGGGAGATGACAGGTAGGAGATCTGAAAGCCCAGGGGATCTGAAAGGGTCAGAAGGGAGATGACAGGTAGGCGATCTGAAAGCCCAGCAAAGCAGGAAGTTTCAAAAAACCAGAAAGGAGGCACCATGCATGGCAGGTAGAGGAGCCCCAGTGAAGTCCTCAGAGGATCCTCGACTTCTGAGTCCGAAAAGGTCCTCACTCTGACATCTCCCAGGATGCACTGGATCTCTCTCGATGCCCCAGCCTCACCACCAGAGCCACCCTGGCACCATTGCCAGCCCCAGCTTTGTTTCCCCAGCCAGGAATATTCTGCTGATGTGGGGCTATATTTAGCTGCTACTGTGAGGTACAGTCTGTTCTCGCTGCGCAGATAGCGGGGAACAGAGCCGGAATGAGGCCTGAGAGGAAGGTGTGAGGAAGGGAGGAGGCAGGGCACTACAAGGCAGAGTGCCAGAGGAGGAATTAACTTGTGTGTTTTAAAGGCCAGGCCTGCCAGCCAGCCCCCCACAGGGGTGACAGAGATGGCATTTGAGGGCTAATGAGGCATCATGTGGGCACTGGGGCCCCTTATGCAGCATCTGGAGAAGACATCAGGGGTGGTGAGGACAACAGCCAGAACTGGGGACAAAGGTAAGGGCACGACTACAGGCAGCCATAGCCAGGGTATAACTGCCAGCCCCTGCCCACCACCACCCCAGCAGAAATTGAGAGACTCCCTCAGAGATGTCAAGATTTCGGCTGAAAACTCTCAACTGGGCCAGAGTTGGCCTTTGGGACACAAGGGGATGAAAGTCAGACTTGCTGAGCACCTGTTGTGTGCGGGATCCTGGGATAGGGTGGTAACTAGACTTCACTTCTACCTGCATAGATATTTGTTCTACCAGAGAAGCTAGAAACAGCCAGCCATCGGCCTCAGGATGTGAGGACAGAGAGGTGGAGGGAGCCACACTATCAGTCCAAGTTCCAATTGAGCAATTCACCTCAGACCCTACAAATTCACTGAGGAAAAGACTGGCCTGGATCTCTGCCCCCATGGGGACTTGTCCAGGGGGGTGCCCAACCCAGAGCTCAAAAAAGGGGATCTGCCAGCGGTCTCCAGAATGTGAGACCTGGGGCTGGGGAGATGGCACCATGGCTAGAGTGCTTGCTGTACAAGCTTGAGGACCTGAGTTCCACCCCCAGAACCCTTGTAAAGCCAGATGTAGTACCATATTTCTGTAAGCCCAGCACTCCAGCACTCCTACCGTTAGATGGAAGGCGGAAACAGGAGAATCCCTAGAAACCCGCAGCAGCCTGGAGTACACAGGAGTGAACAAGAGAGCCTGTCTTAAATGAGGTGGGAGCTGAGAACCGACACCTGAAGTTGTCCTCTGCCCTGGACACGTGTGCTGTGGCATGTGTGCACCTATGTCTGTCTGATCTGGCTCCTCATGTCCAATGCTGTGCGTCCCTGGCACTTCGAAGACCCTCAGCAAGTGCTTTAGTTTGCTTCTCTACTGCTGAGTTAAAGCACTAACCAGAAACAACTTGGGGGAGGAAAGTTTATTTGACTTACAGTATCACAAGCCAATCTGATGGAGGAAATTCCTCAGTTGAGGTGCCCCTTCCCAGGTGTTGACAACCAAGATTACCCATCACAAGTCTGTTGCTATGATAAAAATACTGACCAAAACCAACATAGGGAGGAAAGGGTTTATTTGACTTCCATCTTACAGTCCATCATGGAGGGAAGCCCAGGTAGGAACTCAAGGTGAGAACTGAGGCAGAGACTATGGAGGAATGCTGCTTACTGGTTTGAATCCTCTGGCTTGCTCAGATAGCTTTTTAAGTACAGCCTGGCCTCACAGACCTAGGGATGTAATGCCCACAGTGGGCTGGGCCCTCTCACATCAATCAACAATGAAGAAAATGCCACACAGATATACCCACAGGCCAATCTGATAGAGGTAATTCCTTAGGTGAGGATCCCTCATCTCAGGTGTGTTGACAACCAAGATTAGTCAACACAGCAAGTGCGAATGAATGAATGAAAAACAAATCAATTTGCAGAGCCAGAAAAATATGAAAACAGCTATATGGGATGATTTGATGGAATTTTTTGTACCCTCAGCCCCTCCCACATATGCACAGTCACTCAGAACATTTGTCCTTTCACAGTTCAGAGGGATTGGCTCCAGAACTCCAAGGTTGCTGGGGCACGTTGCCTAAGGTGATGCGGTACCCACATGCCACCTGCACACATTCTCTCATTTACTCTAAATCGTCTCTAGGTGGCTGATAAGATCTCACATAAAGTAAATGTTTGGAAATAGTTGCCACACTATTCAGGGAGTAATAGGAAGGGGAAAGATCTGTGTATGTGCCATACAGCCACAATTTTTTCCTTAACATTTTCATTCTGCAGCTGGTTATATCCAAGTATGTTGAACCTGCAGATGCAAAGCTTGCTGATGCAGAAGGTCTGCTGCCCTGTGGCCTAGTTGCCCCCATTAAGAGGTGGAGTCTGTTTCCCCAGCCTTGAATCTGGCCTGGCCTGTGGTTTGCTTTGACTAACAGAACCCAACAGAAAGATGTTTTACAAATTCCAAGATTAGGTCTTAAAGAAGCCTTTTACTTAAAAGCATTCACATATATTTACTTATTGTATGTATGCATATGTGTGTACAGGTGGACATCTAGAAGCCAGAAGACAACCTGTGAGACTGAGTTCTCTCCTTCCATGATGTGGAAAGAACTCTGGTCACTGGACTCGAGGTCTGTGCCTTTGCCCACTGAGCCACCCTACCCAGGACCTTTCAGTCTCACTCCAACATTGCAGTCCTGACAGGACAGTGAAGGTACCCACATGCCACAGCTGACAGAGCTATGGACGAGGTCATCTTGGACCTCCAGGCCCAGCTGATCCTGTAGTTAAACACACTTACATGAGTGAGCCCAGCCCAAGCCAGCCCAGGAACGACCCTGTCAACAAGATTTCTCTGTTATTTAAAGCTGGGTAGCAAACTGCCCCAAACTTAATGGCTTAACAAGGCTCTTCTTTCTTACAGTTCTGTGGACTGACTGGGCGGTTCTTTCTTGGGGGTCACTTATGAGACAATTCTTGACTTTCAGGTCCCTCGGGGCTGATTCAGCTGGGGAACAGCTGGCAGGACCAGGCCTCTCTCTGTTTGCCCTTTTATCCAGTGCTGCTTAAATGTGCACTGGGCTCAGGACTCTCAGGGGACAGGCCCTGACACACAAGGGCTCAGCAGGCCTCTGCTTTGTCACAGCTACTAATGACCTCTAAGCCAGAGCAGGTCACATGCCCAAGGCCAGATTTGGTAGGCAGGAACTCTCCAAGGTTGCGGATACTAGGAGAGGAGGTTCATTAGAAACTGTCGTCATAGCAACCTTGCACAATGTGTAACTCAGGACAGGGTTCAAAGGCAACATGGCTCCTGGTGCCCACTTCAGAGCTGAACCATGCTCTGTGCTCCATGTCCTCAGTCAGGGAAGCCAGCCATGTGGGGCCTCTCTCCTCACCCACCAGAGGGGACCCAGACCTCTTCTCCAGTCTCCACTCAGAGCTGAGGATGCAGTCACCAGACTGCTTCATTCAGTGTGGCCCTGGATGTAAAGTGGCTTACGCAGAGTACAGTCAATGTCTCACTAAAGTCAACTGCCTGCCAAGCATCATAGCATGCACCTGTAATCCTAGTACTCAAGCAATAAAGGCAGGAGGATTAGGGGTTCAAGGCCAGCATCAGCTACATACCAAGTTCCAGGCCAGGCTGAGATACAAGAGACCCTGTCTCAAAAAGCAAATAAGAAAAGTCAGTTCTCTCCCCTGCCTTCCCGCTTAGGACCTCGGTCTCCAGCCTGGTGACCACTGCATCTGCCTGTCACTTGCCCCCCCCCCCACACACACCTGGTGTTAGTGTAAATCACTCACTCTGGCCCTGGTGAGTTTGAGCTCCTTTTCTCTCCTTCCTTCCTCTGTTTCTGTGGCCCTTGGTTAGACAGAATGCCTTCCCTGCCTCTTCCTGTGGTGATAAAAGACCACTCCAGGCCCCCACCTTGAGTGTCCTGGTCTGTCATACACATTCACATGCACACACAGAGCCTCTCCTGTCCATTGCCTTTACTGCAATCTGGGGACTTGGAGACATCAAGAGATGGAGCATGGGTTTATGGGGCGCATCCTGGGACTGCTGGTGTGTGACTCCACCTGGCGCTCAGGCCCAGGCACCACCTGTCACCACCTGTGCTTGGCAGGTGGGAGGGGGTGTTGAGAAAGGTTCTGAATGCCTCATCAACTCCCCCTCCAGACTGAGGCTCTTGTGCTGACAGGCAATGAGGCCTGGCCATCCTGTCCTGCCAGAGCCCCTGTGTCTGCTCCCACGGCACAGTCAGTTTGGAGGCGTGTCTGCTGGGCCCTTTGCTGTACCCTGGATAGAAAACCCAGACTTTGGGTTGGCAAGGAAGGATGGGAGATGGGGACAGGTGCACACAAATAGGAGTGTGTGACTACAGTTCATAAGTGTGAGCCACACATGTGTGCACAGGTGAGTGTGATCCACAGTGAATGTGGATATGAATCCTATTCCTGGGTTAAACACCCCTGAGTGGATGTTTGGTACTGGGTTCTGCAGGTCACTAACAAACAAATCAGGTGAGGTCCTGCTTACACAGAATACAGAATGGATCCTGGGAGAAACTGAGGCCCACAGGGGGACTGGCTGCAATGGGGAGAGGGTGTGCCCAGGGCAGCTTCTGATCCCTCCCAGCAAGCCAAACAGTCTGCTTTTTGTTTGTATATATGAGAAGCTTATGTCTATGTGCAGAGGAGTGCGTGTGTGATGTGTGTGTGTGTGTGTGTGTGTGTGTGTGTGTGTGTGTGTGTGATGGGGTGTTAGCTGTTGAGGTGTAGAGGTGTGCGTATTGTGTGTGTTAATGTATGGAGAGCATGTCTGTCTGCATGTGATAGTCAAGTGTGGGAATGTGTGTGAGAAAGAGTATACCTTGCAGTGAGTGAGTGCCTGGATGTGTGTCTGTGCAAATCTGCCAAGTGTATACAAGTGTGGGCTCTGCAAGTGTATTCTGGCTGCCAAGCTCTGAGGGACCCCACAGTCACATCATTGCCTGTACCAGTCACTCCTCCCCTCCCCGGACCTTGACTCCACCACAGCTCAGCAAGCCTGAGTCCTGCCTCAGCCTGACCAGGGTCTGGCATCTTCATCTCACCCTCCCTCACCCACAGGTGTGATCCGGACAGCTGTGCCAGACCTCGACCGCGAGAGCCAGGAGCGCTACGAGGTGGTGGTCCAAGCCACAGACATGGCAGGCCAGCTGGGAGGCCTCTCCGGCTCCACTACAGTCACCATCGTGGTGACAGATGTCAACGACAACCCACCCCGCTTCCCTCAGAGTGAGTGAGGTCGTGTCTGTGTGTCTGTCAGTTTACACAAGGCCCTGTTGGCCTGAATTCCCTTGAGACTTCCACCCCTACTTGGGTGTCCCTCTGTCCTCGCAGTGCCCACACACCCTACCCTTCAAGCCTGAATCCTGCAGAGGAAAACCTTGCCTGTCTGGTTTTGCCAAAATCAAGAACTGCCATGACCTCCCCACCCCTCAGGTTGATCTCTGAGAGGGAGACACCCCTGCCAGTGTCTGTTCACCTGTTAGGTTCCTGACCCAAGCTTGCAAAGAGGTGTTGGGGGCTCACAGGAGTCTAGACGGAAGGGGCAGCCACAACACCCAAGCAGAGGAATGCCATGGGTTAGCCTGGGAAGTTGAGTCTAAGGACAGGGTCTCCCTCCTCCCAGAGCCTGGGGGAGCGGGCAGTGAGTGGCCTGTGCTACTGAATTGAGAGTTTTGCCTCTTATGGCACAAGGAGGTGAGGCAGTTTCTCTGGTTCAGGCTGCTACCTACCACCTGCCTGTAAGCCAGCCCTGCTGTCCCAGGCTCAGGCTCAGCTATAGCTGGGAACCCTTGGCAGAGACTAAATGCCACCAGGAGCCGTCTGATTCCTATCGGGAGAGTCATTACCCGAGGTCTGCTGCTCTCATATTAGGCCCCGCCACAAGGGGCTGACCCCCAGGAGATAAGCGAACGCAATCCCTTAGCTGAGCTCCCAGCATCACCCACACTGAAGCCTAGCACCTCAGACAGCCAATGTAGGGTGGGCCCCAGCACAGCTCCTAGACACTGAGGCCCAGAAACTGTCAGCTCCAGCACTCGGGGACCCCAAAAGGAAGGCCTGTAGCTGCCCACAATGCTGGGCTCTCATGGGGCAGAGCAGAGGAGGCTCAGCCAAGAAGGTTCTTGATCCCTCACCCTTCCCTCCCTCCTTCTCTCCCTTCCTTCCTTCTTTCCTTCCTTTCCTCCCTCCTTCTCTAACTCACTCCCCCTCCCTCTCACCCTTGTTTCTTTATTATGAATATAGCACAGACAGAAGGGACTTAAAATAGAAATGCCCAGAGCCACACTCCGTCCCAGCAGCAGGACCCTGAAGCCCCAGTCACCTTTCCCAGTTGCAGCATCTTCCAACAGCACCAGCCACACTCACTATGTGGCTGTCGTTTCTCTGTTTTTCTTAGAGCTCCCCTTCCTCTGCATCACCAAGCACTATGTCCAGTTCTACCCTCTGTGAACCTCAAATAAGTGGAGCCATATGACATCAATTATAGTGTGCCTTGCTTTATTACTTTGAAAATTATGTTCATGAATTGGGGTTATTTATTCTAGCTGTGTTCATTTTCCTGATGGTATAGGATTTTCTTGTGTATCTTCCCTGTTGGATACTTGGATTGTTTCTAGGTGGGGCTGTTATGAACTTTGTACCTGGTTGCACAGTCCCTAGTGCCCCTATGTACGCATTTTTCCAATGTCCATGAGAAGTGTTTCCCATGAAGACACGCACACACCCCTTGTACCATTTCAGACTCCTCAATCTGTGCTTATCTGCAGACTGCCTACTTATAAATTCAGATGTTCACCAGTCCTTAATATGGTCCACCCATAAGACAGTCTGCTGTGCCACCAGGCTCTGAGGGTGCCTAAGAAATAGGTGCTGTGGTCCCTGTCTCCCATAGCTGACACTCAGTCCAGGGTATGGGGGGAGGGGGCACAGGGATGCCTGCTAGAATGAGCTTGGCACCCTCTCCACAGCACAGGAGGAGCTGAAGGTCAGGGAGGGTCCCCAGGGGAAGTGGGGAGGGAAGAGGGGCCGGGTGCCTGCAGGTGAGCGTTGAGTCATTCTGTGGAATCACCAGAGCATTCAGTAAGCAGCAGATGAGCCGGAGTGAGGGGCAGGGGGCAGGCAGCAGCATGTGTGTTGTAGGGTGGACTAAGGGGTTTGCCAAGTCTATCCCAAGGGTGGTGGGGAGCTATGGAGGGATCAGAGAGAGGGAAAGGCATGTCTCCTCTGGAGTTGCTACACGAGCACGAGTCAGAGGCAGCTGCTCCACAAAAGGGTTCCCAGATGTGTGACAGCCCCAAGAGGCTTCATCTGAGCTGGCCCAACATTTAGCAAGCCACTCTCACCTTAACCTTAGCTCTCGTCGGAGAGCCGGATGCTGTTGGCTTCCATCTGGCCTCACTTCCATTTCTCCTCTACTCCTCTGCTCCAGCCATAAGGGCCAGCCTGGCATTCTTGAAACACAGCACATAGTGTGCCCACCTCAGGGCCTTTGCACCTGCTATCTCCTGTCTAGAATGCACTTTCCCAAATATCCTTTGGTCTCAGTCTACTCCCTCACCTCCCCTGGGTGTCACTTTCTTAGTGAGTCTCCCAGCCTTCACTCTGTTTGCTACCTGGGACATCAGAGGTGCTCCCCATAGATGATAAAATAAAGCAATGAGTGTCACCAACATGAGATGACACAGACGAGTCGTTTTCCTGTCTGTCATGCCCTGGGCACTATTATCTCATATCTTACAGGCAGCAGCATCTACATTCGTTGTCATAGCAATGCTGCTGTTAGGAGGTGTCCTTCCCATTGCATAGATTAAGAAACTGAGGCTCAGGGATATAGACCAGGACTTCCCACAGAGCCTCAACCTTCACTGTTGAGTCCCTCCAGCCCCCTTGCTAGACAGGTGGAGAGACTGAGGCCCCAAGGATGGTAGGCATTTTCCCACACTGTCAGCCAGGTGGAATGTGAACCTCCCAGCCTCATGGCCTCTGCCCTTGCACAGAGGACAGGCACACAGTCCCTGCCTTGCCAGGGGAGACCCTGCAGATGCAGACCCCAGGCACACCCGGGCCCCTCCTCCTCTCCCCAGCGCTGGTGGAGGCCGGGGTCAACCTCCTGGCGTGTCCCCCACAGAGATGTACCAGTTCAGCATCCAGGAGTCTGCACCCATCGGCACAGCTGTGGGCCGGGTGAAGGCGGAAGACTCAGACGTGGGCGAGAACACGGACATGACTTACCACCTGAGAGGGGAGAGCAGCAGTGGAGGAGACGTATTCAAAGTCACCACTGACAGTGACACTCAGGAGGCCATCATAGTGGTACAGAAGGTGAGGCTGCCCCGGGAGGGCATGGGTAGGACTGGAGGCAGGCCCTGGGGCCAGCTGCAGCAGCAAGGGGCTCCCACTCCCACCACCCTCCATTCTAGAGATGAGGAAAATCTTTTGATGATCTCATTTCCAACTCATAAATGAGAAAATGAGTCTCAGACAGGTTGAGTGACACACTGGAGGTTGCACAGCTACTGGTCAATTCAAATCTGAATCCAGACTCTTAAACACTGCTGTGGGCTACTTCCACATATCCCTAGCCCTTCATAGATCTTTTCTCCCCCATGTCTCCCCCTAAAGAAAGAGGTCATCATCCCCATTTTGATGGGCGAGAAAGGTAAAGCCTTGCCCAAGACCACATCTGGGAGGGACAGAGTTGGTCCCAGGCTGGATTTGAATCCAGGCCTTTCCTTCCTACATCCAGCAGCTATGCTTACCCCGGCTGTACCAGGAACCTCAGCCTTCAGACTTGATTTGGTGCTCCTTAGAGGACAGGGATTGAGGACCCTTAACAAAGCAGGCCCCTTAACAAATCTGTTTTCCAGGACTTAGCTATGGCACAGTAAATCAAATGCCAGGACTTGAGAACTGTCAGCTGAAACCTTCTCCTGAGTGGGAGACTTGAGTCCCCTGTTCTGATCCACATGTTGTCATGGCCTCTGTGTGCCCCAAGCAGTTCAGTGCCCTGCCCAAGGCCACACAGCTGGGACAGCCCAGCAGGGACCTTCTGGCTGCTGAATCGGATTAGTTTTTAGTCTTTTGATTGACATGTGTCCAGACTGTAAGATGAGCTCCTGTCACAGATAGGGAATTGGAGGCCAGAGGCCATTGCTCATTCCTAGGCCAGCACCCAGTTCTCTGCATGTGGACTGCTCAGCAACAGGATGGGGAAAGAGGGGAACTTTTGTGTTGTTGTGGAAGTGGGGGAACCTGTACATGGGGCAGACATGAACTTGTGATCTCCACGAAGTTCCCTGCCCCCTACCATCATATGACCACAGTACCCATTGAATTCAACTTTGAAGGCCAGAGCCAGGCTCAACCAGGGTAACTCATTCCTCAGGGAGCAACATTCACTCCCCCACTCCTCTCTCCTGGGCTTGGAAGCCATGTCCACCTGGCTTTGAGTCTTGGATCTGACAACAGCTTTCTGCTCAGGGACCCTGGGCGAGTCACTGAGCTGTTCTGGGCCACAATTTCCTCATGGATAAAATGAAAGCATGGCCATGTTGGTCATGGTGTGGAGGTCAAATGGAGTGACTAGTGAAAGCATGTGCACACAGTGAGCACTTTGTGGAATTCCCATGTCCTGAGTGGAGAAGCAGAAAGCCTGGGGGTTGGCACCTTTTAGAGTAGTAACTGTGTATCCCCAGACAAGAGGGGTCCCCAGGGATCCTCCATTACAGTGTGACTGAAAAGGGATGGTCTGGGCCTCTGACAGACAGCTCTGTGGTGAGCTAAGCCAACTGTGACCTTAGCTGCTGACCCACTGTGTTCCCTTCCTGAAAATGCCATCTCATACAGGCCCCAGCCACTGACTGGCCCTCTCTGCCTCCCCCAGCACCTGGACTTCGAGTCTCAGCAGGTGCACACAGTAGTTCTGGAAGCTCTCAACAAGTTCGTGGACCCCCGCTTTGCCGACCTGGGCACATTCCGAGACCAGGCAATCGTGCGAGTGGCCGTGACTGATGTGGATGAGCCCCCTGAGTTCCGACCACCCTCCGGCCTCCTGGAGGTGCAGGAAGACGCGCAGGTGGGCTCCCTGGTCGGTGTGGTGACTGCGCGGGACCCCGACGCTGCCAACCGGCCTGTCCGGTGAGACCCCCGCTCGGGGCCACGCCTGCTGCCTGCTGTCCCACCATGTGCCATCCCAACAGACCATGGGCAGAGGGGAGGAGGGGACACCAGAAGCCAAAGAGCTCAGGACGCAAAAAGAATGCCTCAGATGAGAGAGGGACAAAAACCAGAGCCAGTGTGCAGAAGGGCAGAAGAAGCCAGCTGATCACCAGCTGAAGACACCCTGGTGCCTCCTCTCTCCAGGCCCCTTGGGTCTCACTGGACACCCCTTCCCATATTCAGAAGGGACCCAAGAACCAGGCAAAACAAAACCCACCTATTTTCTTGAGTCATCTTCTCATAGGGCTGCTCCATCCTGGCTCATCAAAATCATTCTCTCTCTCTCTCTCCTGCCCATTTTCCAGTTCCATGCTGGGTTTCTGTCTCCTTGAGTTTGCATGGGTCTTTTCCACCAGCTAGACAGTCTCTCTCTCTCTCTCTCTCTCTCTCTCTCTCTCTCTCCTCTCTCTGTCTCTGTCTCCAGAATCTATCTGCAAGCCCTGATGTTTCTACCTTAGACTGTAGCCAGACTTCTTCCCCTACTCCCTACCGGTGGCCACCAGCCTGCTCTAAGCCACCATGTCCCCTAGCTGGCCTCCCTGTTTCTGCCCTCACAGAAAAAGCCAGACAGGTCCTGTTCCCATGTCAAGCCCAGCCTGGCCCCTCTGATCCTCACCCACCTCTTGGGCTCAAGATGAAAGTTAAATGTCACCTTGACTCCCAACCTGACCCGAACCACCCAGAAGGCTCTAGGCACCAACCCTCCATGTGCTTCTCTCCTCTTCCCCTGCAGACTCCAGCTTCTCTCATCTCCCCATCAAGGCTGCTCTGCAGTTCCTCCTGGGCCTGTGTTCCCCACTCTCCACCGTCCCACCCTGTTTGCTCAGCATAGCCCTCTCTGAAAGACATTTCCTGGCCACACTTCTCCAAATGCCCTCCCCAGCTGTCCATCCAGCCCCGAACTGCACCCCTCCACACTCCTCACTATCCAACCTGGTTTTCCTAATGGTGTGCTTACCCCATTGAGCCATTGAGAGAGTGGGCCCCTCCACCAGCTTGCTTACCACTGGATGCTTGGGGATGCTGAGGCCGGGACCTAACAATTCTGCACACCCTCCGAACAGATGGTGAATGAATGAAACCTGGAGCAAGAATCAGAAAAGGGACAGAAACAGGGTCAGAGGCAGAGGAGCCCAGCAGTGAGAGGGACGACAGGCAAGGAGAACCAGGAAAGAGAAAGCTGAGGGACCTGCCTGGTGGTGCAGACAGAGGCCTAAGAGCCCGACTCAGACCCAGTGAGGCAGAAGCAGGGCAGAGATGCGGCCAGGGATGTCCCTCGAAGAGAGGTTGTGGTAGAAACTGACCCAGAAGAAGTAGCAGATTGGCTAGTGTTGGATGTACACAGAAGAGGCTCCAGGGCCCCCGGCTTCTACCTTAGCCTCCCCTTACATAGTGAGCCATCTCTGAGCCAAGCTGAGTTCTGTGCTGGGTACTGAAGAGAGGGAAAAGGGAAGTTTATTTAAGGATCTCTGCACTGTTGACTCCATCGCCTGTCAGAATATACCTCTTAGAATTGTACAGTCCCCAGCCTGTGCAACCTTACATGCCAGCCCTAGGTGATAAGATGTTCAACTGCCCCCAGGCTGTCAGACTGAGAGATATGTTCAGAGATTGTGGAAGACTTCTTGGAGCTTACAGGAGTTGACCTGGGCTGGGCCCTGAGTCTGGTCAGGGGACAAGCACTCAGGTGGAGGAACAGCTCACACAGATGGCTGAAGACAGAGGTGTGATCAGGATCCTAAAGCTCTAGTAGACAGAAAGGGGTGAGGCACCATGGTGACTCTAAATAGGGCCTCACAGGTAGGCTAGGAGCTTATCCATGCAGAAACCCAGGATGCTGCTGCAATTCCTACCTCTCTGCCACTAGGCACAATCTTGAAACCCCCTTGGTCTCTGACTGGCTCTAGCCCTCTTCAAGGAAGACAGTGTCACCCAGTTTATCAGAAAACTGAGGCCCAGAGCAGGCCAGCTTCTGTGGGCATCACAGGATGAGGACGTGGTCAGCTTGGTCCAGCAGCATTCCTATCTGCAACCTCTCCTTGTTGGCTTTGCTCTCCCCACTCCCTCCCTCCTTCCCTCCCCTCTGCTTTCATCCTGGCTGAAGGGACCGACTTTGAAACTAGCATCTCATGCTCCTTCATCTCCCTGTGCCTGGCCCCTTCCCTGGGGCTCCTCAGATGTGGAGGAGCCTGCAGTGAGCTTGAAACAGGTCCAATTTAGCACCACAAACATTTGCCCAGCTTTCCCACCGCTGCCCAGAGCCAGGCCTGGGGACATGAGATGACTCAGCTCAGGGCAGTTCCTGGGCAGAGCTCCCAGACTGTGGGGCACAGACCTGAGAACAGAGGCCAGTGAGGGGTTATGTGTGACAGGGAAGGGTTCTCAGGCCACCTGCTGCTGCCTAGAGCAAGGCTTGGTTCTCAGCTCCAGGTTCTCGGGTCATGGTTCCCTGCATAAGACAGGATCCCGCCCACACCCACATCAAGGATGGTTAAATGCTGATACAGGCTGTGAAGCAGCTAGATGAGAGGGTTCAGAGGCATTGGGGCCACAGGGGATCCCTTTGAGTGGTCAGGCAGTGAGAAAAGGGCCCAAGGACAGACTGGCAGAATACAGAGACGTGGGGAGGGCATGGCTCAGAACAGGAACAGCAAGCTCAAGGGTCCCAAGTGGGCAGGCCTGGCGCCAATGCATCCTCTAGAACAAAGAAATAAAATGGGCCACTGGGAGAGTGCCTGGTACAGTGTGCTGGTGCAGCAGGTCCCTGGGGAGTTTGGAAACGCAGGTGGCCTGTGCGCGGGGGAGGAGTAGGCATCAAGGGGGGAGTAGGTGCCTTCATTTTGGGAAGTACATTCATTCCTGGCACTGAGGGTCAGAGAGGGAAAGAGACTTGCCAAGGCCTCCAGCACTGAAAGGGCAAGATGGATTTTTTTTAGTTTTATTATTTTTATTTTTTATGTATATGAGTATATTGCCTGCATGTATGTAAGTGCATCTGTGTACCCTTAGAGGTCAGAAGAGGACAATGGATCCCCTGAAACTGGAGTTACAGTTATAAACCACCATGTGGGTGCTGGGATTCAAACCTGGGCCCTCTGCAAGAGCATCCAGTACTCTTACCCGCTGAGCCATCTCTCCATCCCTAGGGCAAGATGGATTTAAGCCATGACAGACTGCTTCCTGGGAGCAGCCTCCTGCCTTACCCTGATTCTTACTCTTCGTACTTGGTATAGTTTCTAAATTTGTACGGTGCACTTCCCTGGATACAGACTACAGACATGAGTAGAACATGGGCCCATGGAAGGCTGGGCTTCTGTGTGAATAAATCCATTGACAGGCCAGGTCTCAGTGGCCCGGAGCTGGGATTCTATGTTGAGGAGACTCTCTTTCTGTCAGCAGCTTGGGTATGGCCGCCCCATTCATCCTGCTGTGTGTGTGTATGTGTGTGTGTGTGTGTGTGTGTGTGTGTGTGTGTGTGTGTGTCCCTAAACCCACCACACAGGAACATGGGCAGGCTGCACATACATGAACTGACCACCTCTGACGTTAGAGGGAGAGGTTTGCATTCACTCAAGTCAGGACCACCCCTCCCCTCCCCTCCCTCACCTTGAACACAGCAGCTTCCTTGAGTCCCAGACAGCAAGTGTACCTGGCTGGCTCCTGAGGAGGTCTCATTGGGCTAGGAACTTGGCTCTGCTACAAAGCTTCCCTTTGTGACCCAGCCTAAGCATCTTGGCTCCTCTCAGCCTCAGTTTCCTTGAGTGTAAACAGGAGGGCTGATAGTTCCTGGGACAATCTGAGGAGCACATGACAGTAAGGCCACTCAATCATCATGAGTGCAGGGTCATATATCCTGTGGCATGGCCCAGCTCTGTGGCAAGTGGGTTAGTGTTTTCTTGGCCCACACTTGCTTAAAGCTCCCAACGAGCCTGTGCAGTGGCAGTTGCATCCCCTTGTTTGGGAGAAGGAAACTGAAGAACTGAGTGGTCAGGTGACTTGCCTGAGGTCACACTGCTGGGTTCCAAACCTAGGCTTCCGTTCTGCACTTTCAGCCCATTCCCAGGCTACCCCTCCCAGCACACAGGCAAGCACAGAAATGCACTTGCACACACACTCATGCCAACTTGTGAGTACCCACATTCTGTCATGGACCCCTTCACCCATGCCCATTCCCTTCCCTTTCCTGCCCTCTAGGTCCAGCGGGGCCCAGTGAGAAGTAAGAGGGTAAAATCCAAGCAGAGCCTGCTAGATCTGCAGCTGTCTCCACCTGTTCCAATCACTGGCAATGCCCCAGGCCCCCACACCTGGTGGCACTTCTGCCAAACATCTCCAAATCACAGAATGATAGTGGTTCCCATGCACAGAGAAATTACCCTTGATCTCAACTAGCACCAGTGTATGCACCTTGCCCTCTGGAGACTCTGGTAGGGTTAACAACTCCAGTGACTCACGGAGGAAGTGGCCTGATGCAAGGAGTAGACCTGATGCAGAGTTGGGGTGGAACGTAGGGTGCCTGAGCCTTTGCTGTTCCATCTGCAGCATGCTGTCACACACACCCCACTCACAGTCATGCCACAAACACACACTCCTGCCCACAACACAGATCAGATCTCAAGCCCTGTGTGTGTATATAAGATGTGCCAGCTTTCTGTTCTCCTCACCTGAGGCCAGTTCTCAACACACCAAGTCCTTCCCTCCATTCCCTCCTACTCACTCACTGGCTCCCAGAACTGGAACAAAAGCACCTGGGCTCAGCCAGTCAGCTAGCCAGCCAGCCCCATGGCCCAAGTCTTTACTGGTGAATGGTATCCCTGTAGTCCCTACCCTGTGACCATGGGGACAACTGCCTCTCCTTAGGCTCCAGTTCCTGCCATCGCCTCTAAGAGGAACAAAAGAAAAAACTGGGAGGAAGAAGAGGAGGAAGAGCAGAGGAGGGAGAGGGGGATTGAGAAGGGAGATAAGGTTAGGGGGAAGAGAAAAGGAAAAAGGAGAAGAGGAGGAGGAGAGAGGGGAGAAGGGAGAAGGGACAGGAACAGGAGGAGAGGGTGGAAAAGAAGAGGGATGAGGAGAAGGAAGCATAGGAGGAGGAGAGGGTGGAAGAGAGGGAGGACTGGGAGGAGGAAAGGGAGGAGGAAGAGGAGGAGAAGAGGGAGGAGGAGGGAGGAGGAAGATAAAGAGAGGGAGGAGGAAGAGGTGGGGGAATTCTAAGCAAAGAGGGAGGAGAGGCCATCAGGAGGCAGCTGACCTCCTTCCTCAGTCCTGCCTCCTTCCACCCCACCCTTACATCTATGGAAGGAGAGTATTCTTCAAGGTTCTTTCTGAGTGACATTCAGAGTCTTATTCTACCTCCTTCCTCTCCAAATAACTGGCAAGGCCAGGCTGGGGGCAGAGCAGACCTAAGGCTCTGTGCATTGAGGCTTTGGCTAGTTCAACATGCTGGAGAGAACTCTGGGTGCCGAGTCTAACAATCACTATTCACCCCTGGCAGGGAGGAGGGCCTTTGCTGGCCCACACAGCACCATAGTGTAGTTAAAAGACAGAGCATGTTAAGAAGACATACCTGGGGCAGGGACACATAGAATGATGCCTTGTGCGTGACACAGTCTGAGGAACCATAACTCAGCCACTCTGAGCGCTGAAGTTTCCTTTTGAAGCCTCGTTGTCCTCATCTGCAAAGTGGAGGTGATTGTAGTAGCTGGTCAGATGTCTGGTTCTCTCACAACCCTGAGCATCCCAGAGAAGATGCTTGCTTGACGGTCAGGACGTGAAAGGCAGAGCAGGGGATGGCTGGGAAACGTGATGTCTGATTTGTCCGTTGTATACCAGGGAGAAATGGTCAGCTTGGGGCTGAACTTTTGACCTCCCATCTCAGGCTGATCAGGGGTGGGAAAGCTATGTACTCAGCAGTCCCGGGGCAAGAGAGAACAGTGCATGGGAATTTGGGAGATTGACTTCAAAAATCCACTCTGAGGGCTGGAAAGATGGCTCAGTACATAAGACCACTTGCTGTGCAAGCATGAGGACCTGAGGTCAAATCCCCAGCACCCATGTAAAAAGCCAGGTACAGTCACATACACCTATAACCTCAGTATTGGGGGGAGGTACATGTTGCAGCCAATAAAACGGCAATCCAGGTTCAGTGGAGACCCTGTCAGAGGGAGTAAGGCAGGGAACAATAGGGGAAAGATGCGGATGTCCATGTCTGGCCTCTGAAGGAGTACAGTCATATGGCCACTCACATAGTGAGCACACACACACACACACACACACACACGCACGCATATGAATTTATTTATTTATTTTTTTGGTCTTTTTGAGACAGAGTCTCCCTGCAGCCCCAGCTATCCTGGAATTCACTATGTAGACCAGGCTAGCCTTGAACTCACAGAGATCCCCCTTTTCTTTGACTTTCTTTTTTGGTTTCATTTTTTGAGAGAAGGTCTATAGTCCAGGCTAGCCTCAAACTCACAGTCTTCCCACCTGCCTCCCAACTGCTGGTATTGTAGGTATGTGCTACCATACCCAGCTTCAGGTTTTGTTTTAAACAGTGTATTTAAAGGTAGTTTGGGGGCTTGGCAGATAAGATTATGTACTGCTCTTGCAAAGGACCTGAGTTTAGTTCCCAACACTCATGTTGGATGGCTCACAACCTTTACCTGTAACTTTGCCTCCAGTGGATCCTGTACCCTCTTCTGGCCTCCACACAGGCACTACACTCATTTGTATATTACTCACAGACAGATACATATAATTTTTTTGTTTTTGTTTTTGTTTTTGTTTTTGTTTTTACTACAGGGTCTCCCTGCAGCCCCAGCTATCCTGGAATTCACTATGTAGACCAGGCTAGCCTTGAACTCACAGAGATCCCCCTGCCTCTGCCTCCCGAGTGCTGGGATTAAAAGCGTGTGCCACCATGCCCGGCATGAATTTATTTTTATTTTTTATTTTATGTGTATGACTGTATTGCCCGCATGTATGTAATTGCACCCGTGTCTTACAACACCTGTGGAGATCAGAGGAAGGCATCAGATTCCCCTGGAACTGGAGTTACAGACAGTTGTCAGCCTCCATGTGGGTGCTGGGAATCAAACCTGGGTGTTCTGTAAGAGCAGTCAGGGCTCTTAACCACTGAGCCACAGGCCTTCATTCCCCTGCAACAGTAAATAGGTAAACATCTCCACTGGGCCACCCAAACCCCATCAGGATATCAGGTGGCTCAAAATTAGATGTATAAGTAGAGACCAAGGAAGCTAATAGACTGGTTCAAGGTCACACATGGAGTTCAGGTAACCAGAAATGCAAGCCTGGCATGCTCAGACTTATGCAGTCATCCCACAAGTCGTTATTACTATGGAAGAGATGGAGAAACTGAGGCCCAGAGAGGTTGGACCATGCATGCAGCCCAGGCCTCTCCTAAGAGCAGCTTAAGGCTCTGGTTCTGGCCGGCATTGTTTCTGGTGTCCTTGCTTCCCTGGGCCTCAGTTTCCCTCTGGGTTTGGGAGATGGCCAAGGCTGCCCTCCCTGCCTGGCTGCTTTGTTCTGGCTATACAATGCGTCTTTGCCGCCTTTGCCGGCGTGCCAGGTCTTTGTCTGCTCCAGCCGCAGTGAGCCCGCCCGTGTTATCAGCGAGGAACGCAGGCCGGCGCTGGCTGGCGGGGGCCTCTGTAGGCCGCTGCTGCCGAGACATGTGTTGGACACGGGCCTTTCAGGCCTGGAGCTGCCGCACAAAGGCCGGGAAGAAGGTGGAACAAAGGGCTTTTTCACGCGGCAACTGAAAAGCTGCAGATTAGCACTGGGACTGCCGCAGGCGGGAGGAGCAGGGCCAGCCACAGACCCCTCCAAGTCCAGGCTCAGCCATCTCCTGTCTGGGGTCTGCTTGGTTTCTAGACTCCTTATAACCCACCTCTACCCCCTGTTCTGCTCAGAATTCCCAGGACCCTCAATCCTGGTCCTGACTAGCCTTCCACACCTCCAGCTCAACCATTTTGCATCCCTTACCTTCCTTGAACAGTTCTCAGCCACCCTTGGCCTCCCCACTCCTCTTTAGTCCCCTTTTCGGGGTCAAAGGCAATCCTGGGGTCTCCTCTTTTGAAAAGCTAAGAACAGGATATATCTTACTGCATGTCAGGGATGTGGTCTTCACATCCTCTCCACACCATGAGGTGCAAGTTCATAGCCATGCTGCCCATCTAAAGGAAGGGAGGCTCAGATAGGCTGTCCCCGACCCCTGACACCCAGCAGGCACCAGCTCCAGGGAGCTGCTAAGCCAGATCACTTAACATCCCGTCCTCTGTGTCCCTAGCAGGTTGTCCCTCTCTTAGAATGGGGTGGAGATAATGGGCTCTAGGGCATGCTTGATCAGCCCTGTCCTGCCACCCCCCTCAGGTACGCCATTGACCGTGACTCAGATTTGGAGCAGATCTTTGACATTGATGCAGACACAGGCGCCATCGTGACTGGCAAGGGGCTTGATCGTGAGACTGCTGGCTGGCACAACATCACCGTGCTGGCCATGGAAGCAGGTGAGTTGGGCCAGTGGGTGGAAGAGCAAACGTGAATATATTGGCAGGACCAATGGCTGGGGTAGAGAAAAGACTGAGCTGTCAGTCAAGGCACATGAGGGAGGGGCCAAAGGTTGAGGCAGGGCAAAGAGTAAGAAACTAGGCAAACATCCCACCTGGGGATGGGGGACAGCAGCAGATCCCAGGAATGAAGACCTACAAAGGTCTTCAAAGCCCACGAGATAGGGCTACTTTAGAGGCCAACTTTCTTCCCTTGGTTATTAAGCATCTACATAGGCCAAGCTCTATCTTGACTGAGACAGAAAGTACTTGCCCTCACAGGAGAGAGCTAGGCCAGCCACAAACTGAAAAAAGGTATGCTCAGCAGGTCAGACCGTGTGACATGGGATGAAGGAGCAGAGAGAGGAGAATGTGGAGTGAGGGATTTGGAAAGAAGAAGGGCATTGTTTCTCTGAGGTGAAGGCTGCTCTGGGAAGATAGTTCAACAAAGACCTCAGGAAGGTCAGAGCATCACTCCCAGTACTGAGGGAGAGCAACCCAGCCAGAAGGAACAGCTGTGAAAAGGCCCTGGGGTGAGTGGCATTCACCCAGCATGTTAGAGGAACTGCAGGCCAGGTCAGCCGCGTTGGAGAGAGGCAGAGCAGTCCACTGCTGGTGGGGAAGGGGGTGGGGATCTTTGGACTTCTTGTGAATGGGAGTTGAGAGGGCTTTGAGGAAAAGTGACACTTTCTGGAATTGACAGAGTGGAGGAGAAGTAGAAGCTTAGCCAGAAGCAGTGCGACTGGGAGAGGGGACAGTAGCCCAGTCTGGGGTAGGAACTGTGGGGGTGAGAGGAAATTGCTTTGGGGTATAGGCTGTGGACCCAGAGGCAGGACCTGGTGATGGGCTGCCTGAAGGTACGAGATGGACCAAGTTAAGGACTTATAAGTGTGTAGGTTTCAAATGCATCCCAGGAACTTAGCTCAGATGGGGAGACATTTCTGGAAGGGGAAGGGGACTGGTTTGGCACCGCTGGGTGAAGGGAGGGTAAACTGGGAGAAGAAGAGAAGGTCCTGAGGTATGGATGCAGAGGAGCAGAGGGTGGAGACTCACTGGGCACCAGGAGAGGGCAGAGCCAGCCAGTGCCTCCACCTGTCCTCCAGCTGTGTTCCCTGTCACTTCTGCCTCAGGTCAGCACGTTGCCAGTAAGCAGTCTGTGAGTGATTGAGAAATCTGGTTTATCTCTGAGTCTCACCTTAGGGCAACTCAAACCACCCTCTGCCTCAGGAGTACTCCTGGAGGCCTCTCCCTACTATCCTGTACCATCCTCCTCCTCCCTGTATTGGCCTCCCCCTCCTCCCTGTGCTGACCTCCCCCTCCTCTCTGTGCTGGCCTCCCCCTCCTTCCTGTATTGGTCTTCCCCTCCTCCCTGTACCAGCCTCCCACTCCTCCCTGTGCTGGCCCTCCCCTCCTCCCACTTCCCAGGCCCCACTGGCCCATGGCAGGGCTGAGGAAGTCTCTAGGCTGAAGTTCCCTTCCTCTCTTTCAACTGCGGTTTAAAGGAAAACACAAAGCAGGCTCAGCCCTCGGTGTGGCTGCTGCCAGCCTTTGAATCCACTCTTCCAACACTTGGAAGGGGGAACAAAGGTGGCTGGAGAGGAAGTAGCACTGGACTGGGGGGAAGAGAGCTCCTCCACCTCCTGAGCCCCTTCCAGGCAGCTGCAGGCAGAGCCAGGGGAGGTACAGGCTTGGCTGTGCCACAGAGGTGCCTCCTTCCTCAGCTCACAAAGATTGTCACCCTGCCACCAATAAGTCCCTTCTTAGGTTAAATATAATGCTTACACCCCAGGGTTTCCTTCCTACACATCTAGAACACCCCATTCACAGAAGGTGGAAAGGGGGTGCACACATGAACGCATGCATGTGCACGCACACACACACACACACATACACATACACATTTGAATATTTAATACATCTGGCCTCAATACGTCCCAGCATATACTTGTTTTGTGATGTTGTGGTTTTTGTTTGTTTGCTTGTTTTTAAGTCGGGGTGCCATGTAGCCCAGGCTAGTTTCACACTCCTGTGTAGCCCAGGATGACCTTGAACCTCTGGTCCTCCTGCTTCTGTCTCCCATGTGCTAGGTAACAGCCCAACATATGCTTTTGTGGAGTCCTGATCAGTCACATTATCACTATCCACTTCACTGATGGTTGGAGTTAGGAGGGAGGCAGAGTGCTGAGGCACACAGCAGCAGGGCTGGGGTCTGTTCCCCCACAGCCCCACGGCAACTTCGTGGCCTCCCTGTCCCCAGCACTCTGCTCTAGGAGACTCCCGGCATCCCTCCACGGGAATGAGATGAGTCTGTGAGAGAAGCTGGCTTCTGGCCTGGGCTTGAGATGCCTCCCTGAGCTGTAATCCATAGCACCTGCCCTCCACTCACCCCACTGCTAAGCAATGGGTGAAGGAATTCTTCCACCTTTCAGTGCCAGGGGTCATGAGGGGGCAGACTGGACAGCCCTCAGGAGGAGCTGTCTCTGTGGCTTCAAGTTCCTAAGGTTTATCACACTTTCCAATTCCCACTCTAGGCCCTTTGCAGGGGTGGGGCCACTGGATCGTCACATCTCAGAGGTGTTGGTTCTACTGTTGTCCCCAGTGTGTAGATGAGAAAACAGACTCAGATGACGTCATTCGTACATATCCCCAGCCCCAGCCTGTTTGACTCCAGAGCTCAACTCTCCCTGTGCATATTTCTTTGATCTGGCACAAAACTGGGGTCTGGGACTGGGGATGGCTCAGTGGGTAAAGTGCTTGCTGTGCAAGCATGAGGACCTGAGTTCAGATCCCCAGTGCCCACAGGAAAGCCAACACTGGGAGATGGTGGCAGGAGGATCCCTGAGGCTCACGGACAGCCACTCTAGCTGAATTGGTGAACTAACTCTAAGTTCAATGAGAGATCCCATCTCAAAAATAATATGGAGGCTGGCAAGCTGACTCAGCAGGTAAAGGCGCTTGCCTCCAAGACTGAGGAACTGAGTTCAATCCCTGGGACCCACATGGTGGAAGGAGAGAACTGACTCCTGGACATTGTCCTCTGACCACATGCATGCACCATGGCATGCATGTGCCATACATACACGTACCCAGGGCACACACACAGACTGTAGATGATAGATAGGTAGGTAGGTAGGTAGGTAGGTAGGTAGGTAGGTAGATAGATAGGTAGATAGATAGATAGATAGATAGATAGATAGATAGATAGATAGACAGATAGATGGATGATAGATGATAGACAAATAAACATAATTAAACATAAGGTAGAAGAGGCTGGGGAGATAGCTCAGTGGAAAGAGTGCTTGCCGTGCAAACATGAGGACCAGAGTTTAAATGTCCAGCACCCACATAAATGCCAAGCAGGCATGGCAGCTCGCCTGTAACCCCAGTGCTCAAAAGGCAGAGACAAGGGATCCCTGGAGCAAGCTGGCTAGTTAACTAGCCAAATTGACAAGCTCTGTGTTCAAATGAGAGACCCTGACTTAATATATAAGGCAGAGAGCAATAGACAAAGACATTTGATACCAACCTCTGACCTCTACACACAGATATACACACATGTATGCACATCACACACACACACACAGAGGAATTTGTGGCAAATAACCCTCAGCCACCCCACCTTCCCACCATCTCTAGAAGATGTAGACACAGTTATTATGTTTCACAATGAGGAAAGGTAGGCCCAAGATCACAGAGCAAGTCCACTCAGGCCCAGGGAACTCCAGATGGCCGTGCCAGAAGCCAGCCTGTGTCCCAGGTGCAGAATCCCCAACTCTGCCTGGCCCACAGTTCTCCTGCTGAGGCAGCTGTGTGGCTTCCTCAGAAACCCAGGGGACAGGTAAGGGGCCACTCGGCCCCCCCTGCTCCCAAGCAGAACAAACAAGAGGTGACAAGGATCAGAGGGGAAATATTTATACACACTGCAGTGCTCTGTGAGCCCCTCAGAGGATGTCGCCCTCAGCCAGAGCAGCCGCCTGTCACACTGGATTACCTCAAAGGCTCCCGGCCCACTTAGTATGCTGGCTCCCCTCTCCTGAACCTCTGAGTCATCCATCCTGCCCATGCAGACGCGCCTTCCACTGACATTATCTTTAACGTTTTGTAATCATGAAATATTAATGACCAATATTGAATTTAAAGTACAATTTGTGTCTGAATCCTTCGGTGGAAAGGGCAGTTGTAAAGGGACAATCTTCAAAGGGGGAGATTTAGAAAGTCAAGGCTGGGGAGGAGGGGCCAGGGTGGGGCTGCATGCAGCAGGCTCCTGCAGGGTCATCAGCTCGCAGCTGACCTACAAGGGCAGTGGCTGACTGTCCCAGACAAGAAGTTGACTGGGAGTTGACTAGACCAGCTGGAAGCTTCCCTCATGAGTCATCTAGGGCCAAGTCATGTGTCACAGCACTGAGTTTTCCTTCATACAGATGTGTTTGTGTGCAGATCTAGAGACTTGCTCCTCCTAGAAGACTGCATACACCCTGTGAGAGGGCAGGCACTCAATGACTGTGTGTAAACACTTATGGAGGGGAGGAAGGAATGGGTTCTTGAGTGTGGTTAAGAGATTGGGCCCGTGGGATGGAGAAATGGCTTCACCTGTACGGTCTCTAGATCTGTGAACTAGACAGGTCATGCCTCTGGATAGCCTGCTTGCCCCTCAGTAAGCTGTTTGAAACTCACTGCCCTGCCAGAAGGCAGGGGGGACAGTAACTACTAACAACAGTTTCTGTCTATTCAGAGGCACTGTAAACAACACCTTGTGTAAAACACCCCCACCCCCATTTGGGATTCAAGTTTGTCCAGGACTTGCATAATGCCTGTCACCTAACATATATAATTAATAGCCAGAGAAGGAGTCTGAGACAGGAGAATGTCAGAGGTAGTGACCCAGCCCCACCGGACTCCATTTCACATGGGGAGGCTGCTCCTTGGAAGGAGCAAGAGGCTGAGGGAAGGACAGGTACAAAGTAGAGGTGGGGTTTGGAGACAGTGCTCAGCTTCCTCCAGGTACTCCCCCCTTGTATCCATCCCAGCCAAAGGCCTCTACCTGACACTGAGATCCCTTGCTAAGTCCATTGGCGGCTCTCTGAGTTCCCAAGAGGGGGAGGAGAGACGGGCAGCAGGCTGCACCAGGAGGGTAAACTAGGGACTTTGGGGGAATTTGAGGAGCAGGGAGGACCTGGCCCACCAGAGAGCAGCAGAACAAGGGTCTCACATGGGTCTCTGGCAGAGGAAAGAATTTCAGAAGCCAGGATCTGTGTCTCCCTGCAAAAAAAAGCCCTGTGAGCAAAAGCTGAGAGGCTTGATAGCCCCTCTAAGGATAAGGGGGTGAGTGTGGCTGGAGCAGGGAGCTGACCAGAAGGTGCAGATGCTTGCCGGCCTATATAGGAAGGGCTCAGCTGTCCCCTGTGGAGCCAGGTGAACCAGCACAGGTCTTTGAGCAGGAGAGTGATGTGATCAAATGTCAGGACCTCATGGTTCCCTTGGTGAAAGGTGGATAGAAGGAAACAGACCAAACAATAAGAGAACTCAGGCTTAGCCCTACACAAGTGCCAGGACAGAAGCAGTGGCCATGGAAGCTGAGGTGGATTGAGGTGGGTCATCTGGGCAAAAAGCTCAGAGCAGTGCTGCATGGGAGGGGTGACTTGAAGAGGCACTGAATTCCCTGTCCAACAGAGGTCCTGTTGGGCTGGGTGACACCTGGGATACACAGAGCTCCTAACAGATGCCAACGGGATCAGAGATTGTGATGCCCAGGACATCTCAGTGAGATGGCCCACTCAGCTTCCAGGCAAGGAAAACTTCTCTTAGCCTAGACCCTGGAGACGCTGTGTTTTCACAGACCCTATTTCAACCAAACTCCCTCTACCTTTAGGAGGGTCACTTCCTAAACAAGTGCAGAGCCTACACTCTATGCATGGAAGCCAAGCAGATGGTCGAAGTCCAGAAGAGAGACAGAGAAGGGTGCCAGAACCCCCTGATCCCACAAAGAGGGAATGGGGATAGGGTAAGAAGTGTCAGGAGGCGGCTCCAGGCTGTCCCCACACCCCCCCTTTGCTGGAGCCCCACCTGCTCCCCAGCCCTCCTCCTCCTGTGCCTGCCTGGGCTGTGGGTAATTGGGAAGATCAATCTTCCTGCCTAGCCGGCCAGCTCTAATCAGAGCCTGAGGTTTGGATGCAATTTAATTCCCTAGGGAGGAGGGCAGGGCTAGGGACTGTCGGGGAGTGGGTCCCTCTGCTCCACTCCCCTCCCCTGCCCATCACTGCAAATGGGTGCAAAGTGGATCTTTCCTGCAGCTTTTGCTCTCTCTCCCCACTTCCCACTCAGAGCCTCAGTTCTCTTCTCTCTGGGCCCCTCTTTCTCTGTGATGCCCAGGGAGAGCCACACTGTCCACCTCCACTGGTCTTGCTGATGTGATGTTGGGTCCTCGCGCTCCCCTGCTCCTTGGATGGGTCTTGGAGGGGTGCAGCCACATTACCTCTCTGTCTTCCTGGAGCACAGGGCACAACCATGGATGCCACAGACAAGGAAAGTCACTCGTTGGCACAACTTTATTAAGTACCTACTATGTATTGTGCATACGGTGGTAAACAAATAAACAAAACTTCTTACAGAGGAGATGTGCAAGCCCAGCAAAATCTCAGGTTGAGGGCTGGGGGGATCGCTGAGTCAGAAAAGCACTTGCTTTGCAAGTGTAAGGACCCGAGTTCAGTCTCTGGAACCCATGTTAAAAATACTGGGTGTACCTGGGCGTTGTGGTCTGTGCGTGGTGGTACACGCCTTCAATCCCAGCACTTGGGAGGCAGAGGCAGACAGATCTTTGTGAGATGGAGGCCAGTCTGGTCTACATAACGAGTTCTAGGCCAGCTAGTGCTACAGAGAGACCCTGTCTCAAAAAGATGTTGTAAAAAATGCTGGGTGTGGTGGAACATGCTTGTAAGCCTAGGAGGCAGAGGCAGGAGGATCCCTGGGATCCAATGACTGGCCAGCCCAGTCTAATTGGCAAACCCCAGGACCCAGTGAGAGAGTCTCAAAGGAGGGGGATGGAATTCCTGAGGATGGCACCTGAGGTTATCCTTGGGCCTCTGGGTATATGCACACACATGTGGACATGCTGTGTGTGCGCGCGCGCGTTTGTGCCCACATGCGTGTGCACACAAAAAATAGTGCAGGGTGCTGAGTGACGGCAATGGCAGGAAGTGACACGGGAAAGCCATGTGTGTGGGATGGCAATGGGAAGCATCAATAGAGACGAGAGGGAGTTGAAGGGCAGAACCTGGGCAGGCAGGTAAGGGAGAGTAGAAAGAGGGACAAGATCAGGGAGCAGCTGGCCATCCAGCCTGAGCCACAAGGCCTTGTGGGAGTTCAGGGCTTGGGGTGAGGGCAGTGGAGGAGAGCCGCCTGAAGGCAGCAGAATGTTCTGGGCTGAGTGGGTTCTGGAAGCAGAGGCATCAAGAGACTCTATTGGTCAGAAACTCCCGCTTCAGAACCAGGCCTTCATTCTAGCCCCAGCTCTGCAAGTCATTCCCTGTGAGACCTTAGGAAGCCATCTCACCTCTCTAAGCCAGTTCCTTCCTCATTCCATGATTGACAAGAGGAAATGGGAGACACAGACCCTGGTCCATGGCAGGGGCTTGATATATTCCTTCTAGTCACCAGGCCTGGCCCTTCCTGCTGGCCTCACAAATCTCTTCTTCTTGCTCAATTTGGTTTAGATACCCAGAGAGTGACTCTGCTAGAGGCCAGGGTCTTCCTTAGAAGAGATCTGCAGTCTCCCTTCTTACCTCAGGACCTTTGCACATGCAGAGACCTCTCCTTAGAGCGATCATTCCTCCCTGATCCCCTTTCCCTTCTTTCTTCCCTGTCAGATCTGAGTAGAAGTCACTTGTTCTGAGGAAAACACCCTCCCTGCTACCCACCAGGGCAGGGCTTCTTGCTGCACCTGTTCTCACAGCCCTTGAGCTTTTTTCCTTTGGGTTCTCCTCAGTCTGGAGTGGTGTCTGCCTCTGCCTCTAACCAAAGGCCAGTGTTCTTGTTTGCTCCTGTGCCACTGGCACGGAAGGAGACTTTCAGTCCACAGTTGTCAGCAAAAGCCACAAGCCCCATTTCCAAAATGTCCAATCCCACCCCAGCTGCTGTATTTAGAGAACCTCAGGCCCCAGGAAGGTAAGAAACCAGCTATAAAGCCCAGCGACTCTCCTGCCCTAACCTTGGTCTCTTCCTGAGCCTAGAGCCTTCTTTCCCAGCCTCCTCTGACCCCTGGGGCTCCACCTGCCACTTCCCCAGATGCACAGCGAGCCAACTGATGGAGGAAGCACCAGGCCAGAGCACATTTAATTTTAATTTAGGAATCGGTTAAGGCTGCAGGCCTGCTCAGCTCTGGGCTGTCAATCAGCCTTCCTCAAGGCTGCATCAATTAGTTTAAAAATATTGAATGTAATTTTGCCTGACACAACATATTGCAGCTACTGCAAAATATAATTTATTTTAGAAGAAGAAATAATTAAACTAATTTGCATGTCAGTCAGCTGAACTGAGATGGGGGGCGGGGAGGGCTATGGGAGACCCAGCCCCTCGAGGGGGGCACCTGCCACTGGACACTGGGTGAGATCGGTTACACCGGGGTCTGAATAGCTGCCCCTGGACCACAAAGACGGAAGCAGCAGGAAGGATCTGGCATGGTGTCTGGACCACACACTTAGAATCAGGAGACTCGGGACTGCGCCATCCCCGGCTCAGGGGATGTTCCTGCCTTAGTTTCCATATCTACAAAACAGTTTGACAACACCTCCTTCTTGGGTCATTTGGAGGCTCACATGAGGTCATAGATAGGAAAGGATGTTGTAAGTGGGGAAATCTGATAGAGTCCTTGTTTTATGATAGAACCATATAAGGTGGCAGAGGCGGGTTTCACTATTATCACTGACTGTGAATGATACCAACTGTGATGAGGTGGGGCTGGAAGGGACCAATCAGATGCCAGACAGAGGCTGGACTCCCCCACCTGCCACTCACCCTAGGGCGGAGTTTGCAAGCATGGGTACAGGATGAACATCCTTGCCGAATGCCAGCCTTCAGCACTGGTATTAAGCTTCCCAGGTGGGACTGGTGAGGTGGCTCAGTGGTTAAGAGCACTGGCTGCTCTTGCAAGAGGACCTGGGTTGGGTTCTCAGCACCTGCATGGAACTCCAGTTCCAGGAGATCTGATGCCCTCTTCTGACCTCTGCAGTCATTGCATACATGTGGTACACTTATATACATTCAGGCAAAACACATAAAATAAAAATAAATTTAAAAAAATTTTAAGTTTCTCCAGGTGACTCTGGGGAAAAGAAGCACTGCCCAATGTCAAGGGCACAGGGGCCAGTCATGAGTTCTGAGGATTCCAGGCCAGGTCCTATTTCCCTGGGACAAATGCTACAGATAGCAGCTCGGCAACTTGGAGGCACACCTCTGCAGCTGCTCACCTCTTAGATCTGAGACCCTCACTCAGGCCAAAGGACTCGGGGCTCTCCCGGTGGGTGACCCGTGTGACAAGTTGAAACAGAAAGTTGAGGAAGCCCAGGTAAAACCCCTAACAATTGTGTGACCACAGAGGTCCCCCAGTAGTAGAACTTAGGTGGAGGGTGATGGCCACTGAAAAGGCTGACCTGCTCTAAGGTCTCCAGTCCCACCTCTCCCTCTAGCCCACACTCCTACTGCAGAGGCAGGCTGCAAGGGAGGACACTGAGGCCCTGGCCAGCCCCACCCTCCACTGGGAGACAGACACTCTCCTGCCAGATCTTGGCTGTGGGCCTCGCCCTCCCCATTACTCATCCTGCCAAAAGCACCCCATCTGTCTGTGGAAGTTCTCTGGCAACACATTCTTAAAAATAACGGCTCACCCGGCATTCCCAGTCACGACTCCCCTCCCTCGGTCCCAGAAGAGCCCCTCTAATCTCTGAGGTGGAAGATCTGGGTGAGCTGAGGAGATAAGGGGCCCCCAGCTGAGAGGAACTCTAGAGAGGGATTGACAAAGCTAATGAAGGATGTTCCTCCTTCCCTGACCTCCAGAGCTGGCCCACCTGCCTTCCCATTCCACTTTTATCAACTCACCGACAGCTGCAGTCAGCATCTAGCAGCCTCTGAGTTCAGAGGGGGTAGCAGATGATTCACTCCCCCCCAAAACTCATGGGATGCCTAGCTACCTGGGAACTCCCAGGATGTCCCCAAAATAGCTCCCTGCCAACCCAGCTGGAGACCTCTGCCATCCAAGTATCTGCTTGGAAGTGGGGCATCTTGTCTTCTCCAGGGAGATGCGCCTGCAGTCAGTGGCAGGTAGAACAGGTCAATAGTGAGCACAGGGTTAGGATACTGAGAGTGCAGTGTCAAGAGCACGCAGACGCACTCTGGGAGAAGCCCAAAGGACCAGTATTTAGGGCCCTGCTCAGAGAGGCCAGGCTGAGATTGTCATTTCTCAGATGTCTGTTTATTTAGCAGATACCTATATGCCACTGTCTGATGCTGTATACATAATCTCAAGTGCTTTACAGATGTTAACACAATGTGTCTCTTAACCAGGCTGTTCCACAAGTGAGAAAACTGAGGCACAGAGGAGTCAAGTGACTTGGCTCAGATCATACAGCTTCAAAGTGGCAGAGGTGGGCTCAGAACCACCTGGCTCTTAACCACCATGCCTCAGTTTGAGGGTTCAGTTCCCAGCTTTCCCATTCTCTAAATGGTCCCATGTTTTACTTTCTCCTTTGCAAAGTGGGGGCACAAATTGTACCAAGTATTTTAGTTACTTTCTATTGCTGTGATAAAAACACTGACCAAAACCAATGTAGGGAGGAAAAGGTTTATTTGGCTTACAGCATCGTTCATCATCAAGGGAATCCAAGGCAGGAACTCAGGGCAGGAACCTGGAGCACAGACCATGGAGGAACGCTGCTTACTGGCTTGCTCCCCTGGCCTGTGCTCAGCCTGCTTTCTTATACAATACAGGACCACCTGCCCAGGAGTGGCACTGCCCACATCACTCAATAATCAAGAAAATGCCCCACAGACATGGCCACAGGCCAGTCCAATAGAGACAACTCCTCAATTGAGGTTCCCTATACCAAGGTGTGTCAAGTTGACAACTACAGCTATACAGCACACACAGGATCTGCAAGGACAGCTGAACGATGGCCATGGATACCCCAGGAGCTTTGGTGTACTCTAGGTGACAGGATAGAGATAGCAATGGTGATGTGGTGTTGGAGGCAGGAGCTAGTGTGTTGCCGTTAGTGTTTATGATGAAGTAATGCTAGCAATAATGGGGCTGTTCTCAGTTGTGGTGGCGTGGCTATGCTGGAGATGATGCTAATGCAGATGATGATGGAAGTTGGGGTATTGGTAGTGATGACAGAGGGACAGTGGCCATGAGGGCTGTAATAGTGATGGTCTTAGAACTTGGGATGATGGAGCTAAGGGACATGGTGATGGTGCTAATTTTAGTGGGAATGATGATCTATTTGGATGATGGGGACAGTGGTATGGGTGCTACTGGGAGTTACCTGCTAGAGTTCGTGAAGACAAGGCTGATGGTAGTGATGGTGGTAAGTTAATAGCGGTGATGATATAGGAATGGTGGCAGCAGGAAAGGTAGCAATGATGGAGATGTTGGTGCTGCTGTTGCTTATGGTGGTGATGGTGGTGATGGTGATGGTGGTGATGGTGGTGCTCTTGTTCATGCCATAGAGGCTGTGGTGGTGATGCCAATGGGATCGATAGTAGTGGGAGATGGGAATAGGGATGGGAGTGGGGATGGTGGAGGCAGTGATGGAGACGGGGATGGGGATGGTGAAGATGGTGATGATGATGGTGCAGGTGATGGTGCGAATGAGGTGGCAATGGTGGAGATGGAGTGATGATGGTGGAGATGGGCGTGGTGGTGGAAATGGGAGTGATGGTAGAGGTGAAGGTGGAGATGATGGTTGATGGTTGATGGTGGATGGTGGAGATGGGAATGGTGATGGTGGAGGTGAGGGTAGTGATGATGGAGGTGGGGTGGTGATGGAGATGGGGTGGTGGTGGAGAGATGGAGATGGTGGAGAGATGGAGATGGTGGAGATGGGGGTGATGGTGAAGGTGGGGGTAGTGGTGGTGGAGATGGGGTGGTGATATGGAGATAGTGATGTGGAGATGGTGACAGTGATGGTGGAGAAGGGCATGGTGATAGCAGAGGTGGGGGTGGTGATGGTGGAAATGAGTGTGGGGATGGTTGATACAGAGTAGTGATGATGAAAATGGTGGAGATGGGATGATGGTGAAGGTGGGGTGATGGAGATGTGATGGAGATGATGGAGATGGTTGTAGATGGTGATGGTAGAGGTGGGGTAGTGATGATGGAGATGGTGGAGATTGGCATGGTGATGGTGGAGGTGGGGGTAGTGGTGGTGGGGATGGGGTGATGATGTGGAGGTAGTGATGGTGATGGTGGTGCTGCTGTTCGTGTCCTCTGGTTGTGGTGGTGATACCAGTTGGGTCGATGTGAATAGTAGTGGGAGATGGGGATAGAGATGGGAGTGGGGATGGTGGAGGCAGTGATGGAGATGGGGATGGGGATGGTGAAGGTGGTGATGACAATGGTGCAGGTGATGGTGCAGATGAGGTGGCAGTGGTGGAGATGGGGTGATGATGGTGGTGATGGGGTGAGATGGTGCAGAGTGCGGTGATGGTAGAGGTGGGGTAATGATAGAGATGAGGGTGGCAATGTGGAGATGGTGATGGTGATGGTGATGATGGAGACAGGGTGGTGATGGTGGAGATGGTAGAGATGGGGTGGTGATGGTGGAGATGGGGCGGAGATGGTGAAGATGGGGCAGTGAGAGATGTGGAGATGGTGGTAATGGTGGAGATGGGGTGGTGACAGTGGAGATAGGGTGGTGATGTGGAGATGGGATGGTAACATGAAGATGGTGATGGTGATGATGGAGATGGGGTGGTGATGTGGAGATGGTGGTAATGGTGGAGATGGGGTGGTGATGTGGAGATGGGGTGGTAATAGGGGGTAAAGGAATGGGGATGATTGCTCACTTAATCCCAGATGCCCCAAGCCCTGTTCCTTGTACCAGTTTGGATAACCCACAATATCTGTCAGTGTGACCCCATTGCCTAATCTCCCTGGAGTAGGGAGGGGCTGTCTAGTCTCACCCTTGAGGCTCCTCGCCCTTCTCTTCTACAGACAATCATGCTCAGCTATCAAAAGCATCCCTACGGATCCGAATTCTGGATGTGAACGACAATCCCCCAGAGCTGGCCACACCCTACGAGGCAGCTGTGTGTGAGGATGCCAAGCCAGGCCAGGTACCCAGAGGGGCCTGGGGACCAGAGGTGCTGGCAGACCAGAGCCCCTCTATTCCACCTCATTGTATACCCTGCCCCTCCCCACCCTACAGCTCATCCAGACCATTAGTGTTGTGGATAGAGACGAGCCCCAAGGAGGCCATCGCTTCTACTTCCGCCTGGTGCCTGAGGCACCCAGCAACCCTCATTTTTCTCTGCTGGACATCCAAGGTGAGCCACCTGTGAACCACCACCCCCAGGGTGCCTGGGGAGATGGGGTGGTGATGTGGAGAACCTGGGTGTGGGTTGGCAGAGTGAGGCAATGCATCCTAAGGGCAGAGAAAGGCAGTGGAAAGATCTGAGAGGGCATCCAGGGCAGTGCTTGGGCCAGTGTTGGAGAAGATCCCCTGTACCAAAGGAAGGAGGAAGACAGTGTGTGTGCACAGCTCCCCCATCCCCATAGTTCAAATATGACTCCCTTAAGTTCCCCATGGCATTCTCTCAGCCACGGTGGGAGACAGTTTCCCAACCATTTTGGAAGATAAAACTGACACTGGGAGGCAAAAGGCTATAGCCTTTAGTCAGAGGTGGCTAAGCTTCAAGACTATTCCTGTGGGTTCACAGTTCACACTTATACTTGTTGGATTCATACCCACACCTGTGTCTAGCATAGATGCTCCTATCCTCCGTTTCCCACTGCAGAAGCAACCGCCCACCCACCTGAGCCCTTCATGACATTCCTCCAGCCCCAATTTCTCATGATATTGACATTGGAACCTTTGAAGACTGGGCTGAGGGAAGCAGGTGTCAATAGACAGGGGTGAGGACCCCAGATGCCAGTCGAGGCTCATCTGGGCACTCTCTACGACACCCTGGAAAGTGTCTGACCTCCTCTGAGCCTCAGTTTCATTGTCTGGAAAAGGGGGCTGATACACACCACCTCAAGCCAGGTGGCCCAGAGGGAAAAGGGCTATTGAGGTACACTGCCAGACCTTGACCGTGTCATTTCCCACCTTCAGCAACTGTTTACCGAGCATCATTGAGACATAGTTCCTATGTGACAAGTCCTGCTCTGGGCCCTGGAAATTCAATGACAGATGGAACAGAATTTCTACCCTTGTGGAGTTCATATTCTATTGAGACAAGACAAAAATTAAACAAATCAATAATATGTCAGGGATGATGAGTGACCAGGGAGGAAGAAAGAGAAGTCTTCTCAAGAGTCTGGGCCTTACTTTGTTTCAGGCCTCAGGGTGACCAGAGCAACCCTAGCACATTGTAGGTGTTCAATAAAACATATGGCATGAAGCTGAAAAAGAAATCAGGTGCTAAGAAGGAACCAGGTGGCCCGGGAAGGCCTCTCCCAAGTGGTTCACAGTGAGTAGGGAACCTAAAGCAGTGAGGCACCTGGGGAGACAGCTCAGTGGGTAAAGTACTTTCTGTGCAAGCATGAGGACCTAAGTTTGAATCTCCAGCACCCACGTAAAATCTGGGCTGTGTCTATAACCCTCTCACTGGGACGCATAGACAGGAAGATCCTGGGAGTTGGCAGGCTGGCCAGCCTAGCCCAGTTAGTGAGTTCCAGTTAGTGAGTTCCAGGCCAATAAGACCCTGCCTCAAAAAAAAAAAAAAAAAAAAGGGGGGAGAGAAAGGAAGAAACCTGCGGGGGACCTCCGGCCAACAGTACATGAATGGGCGCTTACATAGTTCCAGGACAGCTGGGGCTACAGGAAGACCCTGTGTCAAAAAGACCCCAAAAAAAAAAAAAAAAAAAAAAGGTGGAGAGTGACAGAGGAAGACACCTGGTGTTGACCTCTGGCCACAAGTACATGCATGGTCAAGTACACCTGCACATACATGTGCACACATATGTATACACCACACACACATACACAAATAAATAAAAACTAAGAGCAGTAAGTGAGTTTTGCAGATAACGGGCCTGAAAACCATCTGGTGGAGGAAGCAGCATGTTTCAAACAAGTAGAAAGCAGAGCTGGGAGGAGATCAAGCCAGGAGGCACTGAGGACCTTATTAGGCAACGTGGGTTCCCTCTGGTCCTGGAACAGATCTGGGATTCGCCCCCCCCCCAAGAATTTTATACCCTTTCTCCCAAAGGGAGAAGCCTTAAGGCCTCTGAAGTCAGAACCATCTGTATTCCTAGGAGCCATATTAGAAATCTTTAAGAACCAGTCCTTCAGGTCACATAACTAATGGGAAAGGATGCTGACCACAGGCTAGAGCAGGATCCTGGAGCCCCTGCTGTGACTGGCATTAGCCCTCCATTGAGGACAGGGATATGCCTTAGAGAAAAACTAAAGCTATAGGAAGGGCCTGGGGCTCAGAGCCATGACTGTTTACATCTTTTTGGAAATAATTCAACAACCAGTACAATCCAGCCCATACATCCCTCCCTCAGTATCCTGAGCTGGTACCCAGAGACATAGTCAGCCCTGGACCCACCTCTCCAAGTTAACAAATCTTCCCAGCCCCAGGGCCTGAAGTCCCACCCCTGATGCTTTTCCTAGTTTAGGGCTCTCCAGAGCTCTCTTCTGGAGCAGTCACCTAGGATAATATTTGGGGACAGGGTGGCGTTAGCCTGCTGAGGTCAGAGCATCCATGGAAGGTCTCCTCCAGTCCTTCAGCCCCTTCCTGCAGTATGCCAAACCCCCACCTCCTCACCATATAAATATCTTAGGTGACAAGTGGCTACCCCAACCCATCTGTTTCTTTGTACAAATGTGTAGCCAGTTTGGAAATGTGATTTATAAATATTGCTTTTGCAGCCAGGGATTGATGCTGATGGATGTCAGGCCAGATGGATGGATGCAGCACTGGGCATGGGTCCTGCCTAGAAATGTGGGGTGGGCCTGGGGTAGTCAGTGACTTCCCAGAGGAAGGCAGCTAAACTCGGTCAGGGATGATGCCCAGGGAATCCCCTTCCACAGGGGAGAGGTATCGCAGAACCCTGAGTACTCAGAACATCTGGCTGTATATTCACAGACAACATCCCTGAAACAGCATCTCTGTCTTGCTTGGCAATTGGAGGCTGGGCCAGGGCCAGCCGCTCATTTCTCAAATCTGTCTGCTTCTCTCTGCTGCCACTACTGCTATTGTCTCACACAAAACACACCAACACTTCCGACCTGTCGTCCATGTCAATGCTCATATTTTCTGTTATAAGCTTCCTCCGCTACCAAGCAGGCTCACACCAGGATGCCAACTATGTCTGTCTTATTCACAGCCATGTCCCCAGGGGCTAGAATAATCCTGACATATAGAGAGTGCTCAGTTCAGATTTGCTGAGGAATGAATGGCTATGTCACTGGGTCACTTCTTGGTTTAAACCCCACAAATCAATAGCCTCCTGTTACGTTTAAGAAAATAACCCAAGTTCCTTACAGAAGTTAGCCTGATAAACTTTCCAGGATGGGCTTCCACCTCCCTCTAGCCTCGACTGGACTCAGTCTAGCTAGTGTTCCCATCTTCTCTCCAGCCATAGGGCTACCCTCCACCTCAAGACCATCACATGGGCTCCTCCTGCCCTGAATTCATCCATCCAGGATGAATGTTACTTGGGAGTAGATCACTTCTCCCAAGAAACTCTCCCTGACCTCCCAGGCAGGGTTGGGTCCTGTCCCTGCTCATCCTGCACTTGTTCTTCCCAGCACTCTCAGTGGCCTGTAATTGTAGACAAAGCTGTGCATTTGTTTAGTTAGCGTTTGTCTCTCGTGTCAGAATCTGAGCTCTGATCCAGGCGACAGCTGATTTCACTCTCCATTGTTTCCCTTCAGTGACCAGCATGCCGCCTAGCACACAGCAGTTAATTAAGTTGTTGGAAGGAGGGGAAGGAAAGAAAGAAGAAGGGAAAAGGAGAGGGAAAGAAAGAGGAAGGGAAAGAGGAGTGGGGAAAGGGAGGGAGAGAAGGAAATGGGTAGATGGATGGAAATGCGAGGGCAAATGGATGAATGAGTGGATGGTTGATGGGTGCTAGAAAGAGGATGGATGGATGGATGGATGATGGATGGATGATGGATGGATAGATGGATGGATGGATGGATGGATGGGGGGGTGGATGGATGACGGATGGATGGATAGATGAATGGATGGATGGATGGATGATGGATGGATGATGGATGGATAGATGGATGGATGGATGGATGGATGGATGGGGGGGTGGATGGATGACGGATGGATGGATAGATGAATGGATGGATGGATGGATGATGGATGGGTGGATGGATGATCGATGGATGATGGATGGATGGTAGCTGGATGGATAGATGAATGGATGAATGATGAATGGATGATGGATGGATGGATGGATAGATGATGGATGGATGGATGATGAATGGATGATGACTGGATGGATTATAGATGAATGGATGAATGATGAATGATGGATGAATGGATGAATGATGAATGATGGATGAATGGATGAGTGATGAATGATGGATGAATGGATATATGATGAATGATGGATGAATGCATGGGTAGAGAATACATGAGTAGGTAAATGGATGATAAGGAATAGATGGAAGAGAAGATATATAGATGAATGACGTTTGGGTAGATGAGTGTTGAGGATGGATAGATGATGGATGAATGGATGGGTGGATGATAGAAGGTACATGTGTGTATGAAGGCTAGAGAATGGATGGCTAGATGGATCTATGGATGGATGGATGGCTGGATGGATGGATGGATGGATGGATGGATAAATAGAGGATAGATGGATGAATGGATCAATGTATGAGTGATGGAGAGTGGATAGATGAATGGATGAGGGAGGATGGACAGATAAATGAATGGATGGAGGATGGATGGATGATGAATGGATGATGGATGGATGATGGATGAATGGATGGATGGACGGACAGATGGATAGCAAATGATAGAGGAACAGATCACTTCTCTTTTAAAAAAAGTTAATTACATTTATTTATTTGTTTTGTGTCTGGGGTTGGGGAAACAGGCCACAGAGCACATATGGAAGTCAGGACAGCTTGTGGGAGTCAGTTCCCTTCTTCACCCTGTGAGCCCCAGGAATCAAACTCAGGTCACCAGGCTTGGTGTGAGCACCTTTTCCTGCTGAGCCATCTCACCAGTCCCAAAAGTCACTTCTTGCTGAGCCTTGTTTGCCACGTGTATAAAGTGAGATCCTGCTGGTTGTGAGCATTAAACATGGCTGTGGGTTCAGTGCCCACATAATCTGATTTGTAAGAAGTATCCAGTCACTGCTGATGTGCCTACCCCTTTCCCTCTTTTCTCCTCTGCCCTTGAGCCTCCTTTGTTCGCTGGCAGGAGGTAGCCTTTTCTCAAGCAGGGCTGCTTCGACCTTTAATGGGAGACTCCAGAGGCCAACTCAGAGCTTGAGGCATTGACCCATGGCTGCCAGTTATCCCAAGAGTTGTGGTTCCTTCAAGAGTTGCTCCTAGAGACTGGCATAGGGCCTGGCCCCAGTTGGCCAGTAATGGAGAAACAGTGCACAGTTGCCTCACACAAGGTGACAAGTGCTGTAACAGTACTATACATGGTGTCTGCATCATCAGAGCAGGGAGGGAGAGCCATAAATCCTTCCTTCCCAGGGAAGCAGAGAAAGGAGGCCACAGAGAGGAGGTGACATCTAGCTGGAGCATGACGGATGAGGAATTTGCCCAGGCAGGAAGGTGGAGAGGGTGTCCCACATAGCGGGGACTTGGAGAAGAAAGGCGGGGACATCAAAACAGGGAGCAGGTATGGGGTGAGGCATGCAGGCAAACTATTAACCAGCATTTATGGGGAATCGCTATGCGCTGGGAATAATTCTATTTCATTCTCATTCCTGGGTAAGCCCCTGGTTCTGTTTACTGATGAAGAAACTGAGGTCCAAAGGAGCTAGTCCACGATGCACACAGTGCTGTTAACATTTGCATGGAAATGTTCAAATGTGGGTAAAAGCAGGTGGAATAACACACTGAGCCCTTGTAGGCCATCTTGTCTCATCTGGGCCTCCAGTCCACTTCCTCTGCATGCCCAAAGTCACATGCCCAAGGTCAGTCTTTCCAAGGGCCATTTCCCCTGTTTGTATGTACAGTGAGGAAGGCCAGACCTGGGGAGACTATTGATAAGGGGCTTCAGGGAGAGGCTCAATCCTGGGCTCAGATTTCCTTCCTAAATAGAACAGTTTCCCTTTCCATATAAAGGTAGATTGCCCTGAGTGACCTGGGGCCCCCAAAGCTGAGGAAGGAATCTGGGATGCCAAGGTCTTGGATCAGAGCTCACATGACGGCAAGGGTAGGGAGAACTGGGCCCAGCAGGCAAGCATCAGGTCTGCTGCAAAGGATGGGGCAGCAACCCCACTGTAGAACCAAGAGCACCCCCAGAACACAAAGGTGTCAGTATGGCCTGGCATGTGGGACAGACACAGAAGAGGCAGGAAGTAGGTGCCACCTGTCACTGAGCCTTGCTGTAACACCAGCCACTCCTTCCAGAATCCTACCTGGTCTGCAACAGCAGGTCAAGGCCAGACAATGGGCACTATTATGTAGCTCACCGTCCTTCCCAGCCACCCATGTAAAAAGGAAAGACCTGGATAGGAAGAGTCTCATGTTCTTGGGTTCCCTCATCTACCCAGAGACTACATCCCCACCCTGCAGGCTCAGCCTCTTAATGAGAGACCCCTAAGCCAGCTCCAGGACTTCTGAGTAGCACAAAGGACAGGAAGTTTCCTCAGCTACAGCCACATGCTAACCAGCATTCCTAGCCACCTCTGATGACCCTGGACTTGTCAAAGCCCAGCAAACCACAGCCCAAGGACCACTGGACTCCTAGAGATAGGGTGCATTGGGAAACAGGAATGTAGTCCAGAACAAAGCTGGCTATTGCGATCAATGGGGAAAAAAAATTTGATATAGCAAAGGCCAGGACCTTGGCCCAGCTGGAGACAGAATCTTGGATTAGCTGGGGATAGTACCTTGGCACAGCTGGAGTGAAATCTTAGAATTTCTGAAAACAGCTTAAGACATCTGGGGACAGACTCGTGGGACAGCTGAGGACAATCGTAGGCTCTGGGAGTGAGAAAAGATTTTGGGCAGCTGTGGCAGAAATTGAGGTTTGGCGGGGGAAACAGACCTGTGGACCCTTGGGGAGGTAGCACTTTGGGGCATAGAGAGGCAAATCTCAAGATAAATCAGGGCATGGCTGGGATGGGGGCTGACCCCAGCCCTGTGTCACAGGCTGCTCACTTCTCCCAAGCAGACAACACGGCCGCAGTACACACACAGCATGTGGGCTTCAACCGACAGGAGCAGGATGTGTTCCTCCTGCCCATCCTCGTCGTGGACAGTGGGCCACCCACACTGAGCAGCACCGGCACACTCACCATCCGCATCTGTGGCTGTGACAGCTCCGGCGCCATCCAGTCCTGCAACACCACCGCCTTTGTTATGGCTGCCTCCCTTAGCCCCGGAGCGCTCATTGCTCTCTTGGTCTGTGTCCTCATCCTGGTCGGTGAGTCCAAGAGCTGCCCACTCCTCCTAGGCTTGGGTATCCTTCCTAGCCACACCACACCTAGGGGGCCTCAGTTTCTCCAGTTCCTGTGGGTAGTCTCAGAAATCTCATGAAATTCTTGTGAGGCCCCATACACAGCCCAAGATTCTTCCCAGCGCTTAAAATCAAACATACTGCTGTCCAGGGATTCATACCTGTAATCCCAGCACTTGGAAAGCCGAGGCAAGAGGGTTGCCACAAGTTAGAGGTCAGCCTGGGCTATATAAAAGTTTTAGACCAGCCTGGATTACAGAGTGAGACCCTGTCTCCAAAAAAATCAAACTGGGTCTGGGGGTGTGGCTCAGTTAGTAGAGAACTTGCCCAGCATATACAAAGCTTGATCCCCAGCACTGCATAAGCCAGGTGTGGTAGTGCAGGGCTACCTGGGAGGTAGAGGCAGGAAAATCAGAAGTTAAAGGTCATCCTGGGCTATATAGGAAGTTCGAGGCCAGCCTGAGCTACATTGGACCTTGCCTCAAAGCAAGAAAAGAAAAACAAAGCCAAGCATATTTTTCAAAGTTTCTAATATTTGTTGTCCTTTTCATTCTCCATAAAGAGAAATATGACTGCATGGCCAGGTATATCAACCCATGTTTCAGATGAGGAAACTGAGGTTCGGAGAGGCTTATATAAAATGACATGGTAGTCTTATATTTAAATGACTTATATAAAGTGGCATGGTAGTCTTCTGACTTGACCTTAGATCTTTACCCTGTGTCTCTGCCTCCTCTAACTCCACCACTTGTTATGAATTAAAACTGGGAGCAAAACCTTAGAGAACCTGGGACAAAGTCTTAATATACTAGAGGATCTACACTGGTACCAGTAGCCACTTGACCCCTAGTGTCTCCAGTGAGAAGGTCAAGCTTCAGGAGCTAAAGAAGATGCAAACACTCTATGGCTCCTATCACAGCCATAGCCACCCAAGTACAGACCAGCATCAACCCCCAGCACTGCAGTTGGGCTGACAGCACAGCCTGGACTTCTCCAGAAACTGCACATTCCAGCTCTGCTCAGTCCCCTGGGAGATGACAGCTGTCTCTCCTCCATGTTGCCCATCCTCCAGGGACCTGCAGAGCCTTTGTACAGGCCCCACCTTGCTGGGAGCCCAGCCTCCTCCTCCCTCCCCACCCCAGCCCATGGCTCAGAAACCCTTTTTCCAGAGGGTGCACTTTACAGCGGTTTCATTTTCCGAGGCAGTGCAAACAAATTTCTGCCTAATTGCCCACAAACGAAGAAAGTGCTCATCAGTGCTCTAAAGGTGACGGGCGGAATCACTGATCAAGCCTGGCACATCTGTTGCCCGCCACCCGCAGTCCCCACCATCTGCTCTCCAGGGCATCCCCCTCCACAGCTTCAGGCCGCCGGCTCCGAAAGCTGTCCATCCATCTTCACCACTTCTCTCTCGACACCTTCCTTCCCTCCAGCCCTCCCTCGAGGCCTGGCCCTGGCCCCTATCCCCTTTCCTGTTGTAAGCTTCCTTGTTAGGTGGTAAGTCTGGACTATTCCCACACTTGGGTTCATTGACAATTTCATACATGTATATATCTTGATCATATCTACCCACACTCCTCCAGATCCCCCCCACATGTCCCTCTTACATGGTTGTTTTGTGGCCTCTCTCTCTCTCTCTCTCTCTCTCTCTCTCTCTCTCTCTCTCTCTCTCCCCCTCTGTGTCCCACTAGTACTGCCTACATGTGCATGAGTGCTGGGCCATCCACTGGCTTGGGCTGACCTATCAGTGCCCACACCCTTGAAATAAAATGACTCTCCCCCAGCAGCTAATAGCTCTTTAGCTAGGGATGGGCCTTATAGACTCCTCCCCACCCCCCCCCACTGGAATGTTGTCGGCTTGATCTTTTGCAGGTCTTGTACAGATAACCACAGCTGTTGTTAGTTCCTTAACGGTAACAGCCATGTTGCATCCAGCGGACAGCATTTCACAGCTCTCTTCCCCATCCTCCCACTCTTATATTCTTTCCACCCCTTCTTTCACAATGTTCCCTGGGAGAGGGGATTGATAGAGATGTCCCATTTAGGACTGACTCAACAGTCATTTATTCTCTGCACTTTGACCAGCTATGAGTCTTTGTATTAACCACTGTCCACTGCAAAAAGAACCTTCTCTGACCAAGGTTTGAGAGCTGCACTAACCTGTGGGTATCAACATAATATTCTTTCCACCCCTTCTTTCACAATGTTCCCTGGGAGAGGGGATTGATAGAGATGTCCCATTTAGGACTGACTCAACAGTCATTTATTCTCTGCACTTTGACCAGCTATGAGTCTTTGTATTAACCACTGTCCACTGCAAAAAGAACCTTCTCTGACCAAGGTTTGAGAGCTGCACTAACCTGTGGGTATCAACATAAATATTT
>NW_008356468.1:202705-259261 GCF_000622305.1 Nannospalax galili | reverse complement strand
CCTGCCTCTGCCTCCTGGGTGCTGGGATTAAAGGCGTGTGCCACCACACCCGGCTAGAAGACAGACTTTTAAAAAAATATATTTTAGGGGCTGGAGAGATGGCTCAGTAGTTGAGAGCATTGACACTCTTGCAGAGGACCTAGGTTCAATTCCCAGCACCCACATGGCAGCTACGAACTGTCCTTAACTCCAGTTCCAGGGGAATCTGAAGCCCTCTTCTGAGCTTCACGGCATTGCATGACACAGGTGCACTCACATACACGCAGGCAGTACACTCATACACATAAAAAAAATTATTGAATGTATATGAGTGTATTGCCTGCGTGTATGTAAGTGCACCCATGTCATGCAATGTCCTTGAAGATCAGAAGAAGGAGTCAGATCCCCTGGAACTGGAGTTACAGACAGTTGTTAGCCATGTGGGTGCTTTGTGGGTGCTGGGAACCGAACCCAGGTCTCTGCAAGAGTAGCCAGTGCTCTTAACTGCTGAGCCATCTCTCCAGCCCCTAAAGAGACTTTTTTAAAGCCCTGAACAACTGAAGGTTTGGGGGCAGGGGGGCTTAGAGTAGGAAGGGGGAAAGTTACTATTACAACTTTGGATGCATTAAGTTTGAGGTTTTCTTGGTCAATCAAGGACATGCTGAGCAGGATGTACAATCTAGATTTCAGGGGAGTCGTCCTAGCTAGAGCCAGGGGTACCCAAGTTGTTAGTTTCTAATTGGTTAAAGTCATGGGCCTTGAGGAGAGTGTCAAAAAAGCAAGCAAGTGTCCTAAGGATCAGGAGTGACATCCTGGGATGTCTGCTAGGGAGTGGGGGAGCCAGGAAGGGAACCCTGCTTGGAAGATGGAATAAGTCATTGGCAAGGTGGGAGGAAGAGGACTATGGAGTCCTGGAAGCCAGATGAAGGAAGGGAGATGACCAACTCTTTCACCTCTCGCACACTCAGGTCTCAGCCAACTCATTAATTCGTTCATTCAGCAAGCACATATCAAATGCTTATTCCACATCAGGCACCAAGTTAGGGGAACATTTCCAGGTCCCATAGGGTAATTTGGAGTGTGTATTTTGAGTTAGCTGGGCAAGATTGGTCTGTGACAACGTTGTGGTCTGAAGCTGAGCTGAAGGAAGGAAAGACCTTGAGAAAACAGGCTGATTTTGCCCTACGTAGGCCCTGGAAACAGATCTAGGGCCATCCAAGCCTCAGTCATGCTGCTGTTGCTAGTGGAGAGGCCAAAGAACCAATTGGGGGCAGGGGTGGAATTAGGCCACTGAGCCTGGCTGGAGTTCTCTGGGGGACCCCCTGCAGGTCCTGACCTGAGATGGGGGGCCCTGAATGGGAGGCTGAGACTTCCAGGGTGGACAGAGGAGGGCAAGGGCAGAAGAGAGGTAGCAGCAAGAACATCTTCCACCAGCTCCATCAGTCTTTGAGCTGGTGTCTTCAGCCTTGCAGTGCCTGGAGGAGACCTGGTAGAGTGCATCTCTCCACAGAGCTGAGGCCAGAGACAGGATGATTCAGGCCCTCAGAACCGGTGAAAAGTTAGCACCACTCCACTTGGCAATCCCAGCCCCACTGGCCATCTGGCTTCAATTTGCATATCTTCGGAGTATGGGTGGCTCATCACCTCACCAGTCATCTCTGTTCTGACTGTAAGAAAGACGGTTTTGCAAAAGAAACTAGAAAAACCTTCAGGAATGTTGAGGCTGAGGGGGGTGGGGTGGAGTGTGGGAGGATGGGGATGGGGGTGGGGATATGGAGGAGAGGATGGCGGTCCAGGCCATGCTGGGTGCTGGGCTCGGTCCTCACTCCGTCTCCCTTCCCCATGCAGTGCTGGTGCTGCTGATCCTCACTCTCAGGCGCCATCATAAGAGCCACCTGAGCTCCGATGAGGAGGAGGACATGCGGGACAACGTCATCAAATACAATGACGAGGGCGGCGGCGAGCAGGACACCGAGGCCTACGACATGTCGGCGCTGCGGAGCCTCTACGACTTCGGGGAGCTCAAGGGTGGCGACGCGGGCGGCGGCCGGGCCAGTCCCCCGCAGGCGGGCCTGGCCTCGGAGCTGCACCCGCTGCCGCAGGAGGCGCCGAGCCCGGAACCGGACTTCTCAGTGTTCAGGGACTTCATCAGCCGCAAGGTGGCGCTGGCGGACGCGGACGTGTCGGTGCCGCCCTACGACGCCTTCCAGACCTACGCTTTCGAAGGCGCGGACTCGCCGGCCGCCTCGCTCAGCTCGCTGCACAGCGGCTCGTCGGGGTCCGAGCAGGACTTCGCCTATCTCCACGGCTGGGGCCCGCGCTTCAGGCCGCTGGCTGCGCTCTACGCCGGCCACCGCGGGGACGACGAGGCCCCGACCTCCTAGCCCCAGCCTGGCCATCCTCCCTGCGCGGCCCGACGGCAGGGTACTTGGAGGGCTCCCCCTTCGCGACACGCCCCCAGGGGATGCAGCTGAGGGGGAAACCAGGGATGGCGAATGGTGACCAAGAGGAGGGAGGAACACCCAGCGGCTCTGGGGTCCGAAAGGGTGATGGAGATGGAGCCCCCCCGCGGTGGGGAAAGGACCTGGGAGAAGATGGAGGAAGGTGATGCTGCCATGCCCATGCCCAGGCTTCCCTCCCTCATCCAAGTTAAGAGGAAAGAAGGGCTGTTCATTTATTAAGCGCCTACTGTGTGCTGGGAGCTACTGGGAGAGCATCTGCATGGTCATGGAAACCATGAGGTGGGATCTTGCAGGTGTCAGATGGGAAAGCCCCCCAGAGAAGTGCTTGTGACCTACCCAGGGGCACCCCAGTGAGTGACAGAGTCTCTGGCACTGACTGGCTGCCTGACCTTGGGCAAGTCACCTCATTTCTCTGGGCCTCAGTTTCCTCATCTGTCAAATGAGGCTAATAACAGCACCTACCTCTAGTGTCGAGCTGGCACAGAGTAGGTGTTCAATAAATGCTAGCCTTTGTTACCATTCTCTTCTCTGTGCTCACTATGGGCCTGGTGTGACTGCCCCCCAGGCCTGAGTTCTCTCCCTCACCCCAGTGACCCTTTGCCTCCTCCCAACTCTCCAGAGGAGGAGGAATTGGTACCAACTCTCAGCTCTTGATCCTCCATGAGGAAGCCAGGGCAGGGATGCTCCTGGGGACTCTAGAGAACTTCCTGAGTCTTGGGCTACACCAAAATAGGACCCCTAACAGGGGTGTTAAGAAAGCACAAAGCAGGGTGACTCCCCAAGTGGGTGGGGAGGGACGAGCTAGATACAGTTATGACCTTATCTGTCTTGCTGTGGGAACTCAAGTCTTTACCTTCATGGATCCTAACCTAAGATCCCCTGGCCTAGACATAGTGTCACATACCTGCAATTCCAGCCTTTGGGATACTGAGGCAGGAGGATTGCTGTGAATTTCAGGCCATTCAGAACTACATAGAAAATCCTATATTTAAAATTTCTTTTTTAAAAAGGAGCCAGGTATGGTGGCTTATGCCTTTAATCCCAGCACTCAGGCAGGTGGATCTCTGTGAGTTCAAGGCCAACCTGGTCTACATTGTGTGTTCCAGGCCAGCTGTGACTACAGGGAGACCCTGTCTCAAAAAAACAAAAAACAAAACAAAAAAAAAATGGGGATGTAGCTCACTTGGTAGAGTGCTTGCCTAGCATTCACAGAGCCCTGGGTTCCCTCCCTAGCACCATATAGATAAGCTATGGTGGGGCACACCTGTAATCTCAGCAACAGAAGGATCAGAAGTTCAAGGTCTTCCTCAGCTACCTAATGAGTTCATAGCCAGCCTAGACTACATGAGATCCTGGGTATGAGACAATGGCAGTCTCTTGTCCTCTATCCCAGTCCTGCTGGGGTGACTCAGTGATTGCACATGGGCCTGGTGTGAATTCCAGTTCCTGCCATCTGGGCATCTTTCATCCAAGTGCTCCAACTGCTAAAACCTGTTTGCTTAGTAGTAAAGTAGGGGTGATGGTTTGCTTCGAGGCAGATAAAAGGTAGTGAGTACTAAGTCTCCATCAGAGCCTTCCTGACATGTGGGAAGTGCTCAATAAACGCTCTTTGACCTTACCTTGTCACCCAGGGAACTCTCACTCATCCATTCCATGTTGTAAAGGTACACAGTGGTGGATTCAGAGGCAGCCCATGTGCCCTGAACACCATCATAGTTAGGTCCCCCAGTACAGTTCACAGGCCAGGAAACAGGCTCACAGCAGCAACATGCCCAAGGTTATACAGTCAATAAGTCATTCCTTTTTATATTAAAAATTGTATCATTAGTGAGGGGAGGCACTTGTGTGCCATGCCATGTGTATGCATATAAGGATCAGAGGATAACTTGCAGGAGTTGGTTCTCTCCTTCCACCCTGGATTCCAGGACTAAACTCAGGTGGTCAGGCTTGTGTGGCAAGTGCTTTTACCTACTGAGTCATCTCACCAGCCTCAATAAGTAGTCCTTGCCCTCCAGTAGCTCCAGACCTATCAGGGAAAGGCAGAAACCACCAGTCATAATGTCTTTGATACAGCAAAATAAATAGAAAACAGTCCTGAAAATGCTGAAGGAGGACTAGATAATTCCTGAAGGACTTCCTGGAGAAGGTGACTCCTACTGGGTCTTGAAGAATAAGCATGAGTTGGATCCAATGGCCAGGCATGCAGGAGCAGCTAGACCAGCATCTGCAAAGGCCAGATTGGGTTGGGCAGGTGTGTGATCCCAAGGGCTGGATCATGAGGAGGAGGACTCGCTGAGCCAGGGAAGGCTAAGGGAAGAGCTTGAAGGCCAGGCTAAAGAAGCTGATGCTAGCCGGGCCTCGCCTTTAATCCCGGCACTCGGGAGGCAGAGGCAGGCAGATCTCTGTGAGTTCAAAGCCAGCCTGGTCTACATAGTGAGTTCCAGGCCAGCTACAGAGAAACCCTGTCTCAAAAAGGCCAAAAGAAAAAAGGAAAAAAAAAAAAGAAGAAGAAAGAAAAAAACTGATGCTTGCTCACTTTGAACCTCAGTGAAAGACGCCCAGCCAGCAGGAACTAGAATTCACACCAGGCCCATGCCCAGCCACTGAATCACCTGGGAGACTGGGAGGAAGGACAGAAAATTCCCATTGTTTTAGAATCATAGCTTTGGAGCTGGAAACTTTTGGAGACACTTAGCCCATCTGCTGATGGCCACTGTGGTGGCTGGTGGCAGGGACATGGGTGATGAGTGAGACAAGCCGGAACAGGGGACAAGGGAGCTACAGATCCTCCTACTGGAGACCCTCCGACCCTGGCTCCTGTACTTCATACCAAATGAGCGTTGTGACTCAGAGGCAATGCACAGTCACCTCTCATCCTGTGTGGCTAGTTTTCACGGAGCCAAGAGACAGCTCTGAGGTTGGATGTTGCTATGTCCCTTATGGGGCGGGGGGCAGGGGGGGACTGAAACTATGGGATTAAGGTGACTGGTTCAAGGTCACCCAACTGATGACAGCTGGAAGATCCCCTGACTCCAAGCCTGTTCTTTACATACACACTGGCTGCCTTGACAGATTATAATCCTGCCAAGCAGGAGATTACACATAGATGACTTATCTGAGGGACCCAGTGTCAGAGGTCCAAACCCTACTCATGGGGAATGCTCTAGCGAGGTGATATGGAGTGAACGTTCTTTGCTTACCTAGATTCACTTTCTGAGCTGTGCCGTTTGCCTGCTGTATGACTTTGGACAACTTACTGATCCTCTGCACCTCTGCTTTCTTGCCCATAAAGTGCACAAGCCCTAGGCAGCAACCCCATGGGGGGATAGCAAAGGTAAAATGCAATCTAACAGCTGACACCAAACACTTCCTGAAATTTAACTCATTAACCCTTTGCAAGCCAATGGGGTAACCATTTAGAGTGGAGGAAACTGATGCATAAAGAGATGAAGTGACTTGGTCCAAATTGAACAGGTTAAAGGAAATGGATACACTCAAATTTAAAGCTTGGTGCTCTGACCCAGTGTTACCCTGTCAGCAGCCCTGGGTCAGCCTTCAGCATGTCCCGGTGTATCTGAAGGTTACCATCCTACTGGCCTATCAGATTCCTCAAGGCTTTGGTGATTTTCTGCTTGTTTCCAGGTTGGGAACAGAAGGAAAGGCACCGCCTCTGGTCCCATTCCTCCCAGATGCTGCTTCCACAGGGTGTCCAGCTCCTTCCCCAGATCCTACGGAGTGCTCATCCACACCAAACACCCCATAAGCCACTCTGAAGATTTGGGGTAACTGAGAAGGGTGTCCTGGGGTAAACAGCCTTTGGCTATTGGCCACACTGGCTCCCACCAGCTCCCCAGAAGTCCTGAATCTTCTGCTTATGTTAGGAGAGAATAGAGTCACCAAGCTACAGGTATGGCCAGCTCTGTGGGAAAATTGAAGGATGAAGGCCTGTTGTTCACCATGTCTACCTCCACACCGAAAATGGAAAGACCAACAAAATCCCCTTCCATTGTTATGTATGCCTGTCACCAGGATTGACTAAGAGAAAAGACTGTTGAGGGTCTTGAATGAAAAGTGATATATTAATATAATTGACTGAGAATTCCAGACCCAGGGTTGTGATGGTGACGATGGCACACTTATGGAGGGCTTGCTGCATGCCCGTCCCTGCACTGATTAAGCACCATTACATAATGAGATGAGACTTGCTGATTCTGCTCTGTGTCTAGCATTCCACGTAGTATGCCGTTTCATTTTAAGGGGTGATTTTAAAAAATATTTTATTTATTATTTTTATTTTATTTTATGTGTATATGTGTATTGCCTGCATGTAGGTAAGTGCACTTATTTTACAAGGCTGAGTCTAGGAACCCCAAACTCACAGGTGAGGAGGCTTTGCTCAAAAGCACAAAGCCTGGACTTGGCACATAGTTCAGTTGGTAGTTCTGAGTTCCATCTCCAGGACCCCATAAACCATAAAAGCATGTTGGTGCGTGCCTGTAACCCAGTACTCAGGAGGCAGAGGTGGGAGATTCAGAAAGTTTAAGGTTATCTTCTGCTGTACAGCAAGTTCTAGACTAGCCTGGGGAACATGAGGCCCTGTCAGCAAGAAAGAAAGGAGAGGGGTGAGGAGGGAGAGAGGGAGGGAGAGAGGGAGGGAGGAAGGAAGGAGGGAGGGAGGGAAGGAAGGAAGGAAGGAAGGAGGAAGAAGGGAAGGAGGGAGGGAAAGAAAGAAGAAAAGAAGAGTATAAAGCTGGTAAGGGCCTAGGACCATGTTACATGCACCCCACTCCTACCCAGGCTATGGCTCTGCACAGGACCAAGGCACGCTGGGGCATGGAAAGGACAGAGAAGCAGTTGGTGAGAGGGGTGGTGATGTTCCAGGAGGAGGGCAGGACTGGGGAACAAGGTTGAGGTAGAACAAGCTGGCCAGCCACCATCTAACCCCGGTCTACATCTTTGCTGTGGACCAACTCATGTGTCCTCGTGTCTTTGGACACGCAGCAGGGAGACAGAAAGCCAGCTCTGAGCACCACAGGTCAAGATCCAACCCCCATCTCCTGACTCAGGCAGCTCAGAGAGCCGGCTGCTGTCATAGGGGGGCGGCTCGTTGCCTGCATCCGTCAGCCAGCCGTCATCACCACCCACCCCTGGGTCACGAGTCAGCAGCCCCACTTACCTCCTGCCAGCCAGAGTGCTCAGGCTAGCTCTGTCACTGGCCACTGAGCATTTTGCAAATGTAGGCCTGTCATCCCTGGGTCTGAAGCAAGAGTTCACGCTCCAGTGCATGAGTGGCTGCAGGAGCACACCTGTACAGGATGCACACACACAGTGCACCCAAAAGACATGTTCCTTCCCATGTGTACCATGCCAACTCATGTGTGTTCACTGCTGTGCACCACTGTGCACCCAGAGGCTATCCTGCAGGTCTGTAAATGCAGCCACAGGCCAGCACACCATGCATGCACTGGAGGCAAACACTCACATATGCGCCCATGTTTGCACGCAAAGCACACATTGCCATTGACACACATTTCCTCGCATGCATACACATGCATGTTGCTGGTTCTCTTCAATGAGTGAACGTATTTTTCCATTGAGGCCACACTTACACATATATATGTGGCCTTCATAAGCGCTTAAGCGAAGGCACTGCACATGAACCTGCTTAGCACATAAATAAAGCAGCTCCATGCAACACTCATAGCATTCGTGCAGATTTGTGCAGGAGGGCAGTAAGCTGCAAATTCCAGTTGAAGGTGCTCATACTTGTGTTGACAAGTGGGTGAACACACAGGTCTGTGTGCAGAAGCACCATGTATATAAATACTTCTGAGTCCCTGAGCCCACAGGGGGCCCTCTAGGTGCTCAGTGTCACATAGGTTACAAGCACACATGCAGTCCCACACACCTTGAACCTCCCTGCAACTCAGCTCCTCTGTCCACGAGCACCTTTGGAGGCTAGCCACAATTCACCCACAGCTGAGCCCCATGTATCCAGCTCCCCAGGCGAGTGTGCCCACAGGCAGACACACACACCAAGATCCTGCCTTCCACATGCGGATGGAGGCAGAGTCCCCCGGCACGTGGATGCTCACGGGCCTCCTTTGGTGTGCAGCCTGTTCCAGCCCCAGATTGTCAGGTGTGCTCGGGACAGCAGGAACGATGCCCACACGCAGAAATCGCCGCTCATGCAGAATCGCATCTGCTGCAGATTCCTCATCTGCTCTGCAAATGATGATTGGATGTTATTGTGCGAGAGAAAGCTGCGAGGCGGGATTCATTAGCTTTATTGTCAGGAAGGCCTCCACGGCACCAGCCCCCACCTCCAGGGTTGGCTTAACCCGCTGTGTGCTGGGGGTGCCTGACTCTGACAGAGAGCCCAGTCCTGGGCCCCCATGGGCTTCAGAGAGCACTGTGAAGAGAGTCCTGAGGCCCAAGAGGTGGCTCCCACCTTGCCCTCACTTGCTGTGTGGTTCTGAGTCAGCTCACTCATCAGATATGGAGGCTCAGTGCCATGGGCCTTCAGGAGACACGGGCTTCTCAGGCATAGTCCAAGCTTGGGGAAACTGCTGAAGCAAAGGAGGATCAGAGACTGTGGGGCAGTGAGCACTAGTTTAGAAGTCAAAGGCCTGCACAGGCAGGTAAGCAGGGCCTGGTCAGCTCCTGCAAAGAGCCTTTTCCAGAGGACAATGGGGAGCCACTGAAAAGTGTATGCATGGGTTGACAAATGACAGGGACCCAGTGAGACCTGGATTTCAGATAAATACAAAGCCATTTGCCTGGGGTTGGCACCCTACACGTTACCCTACTGAACATTCTTAGATCAAAACAATTGCCCATCATTACACAGAAGTTCACATTCAACTGGGAGCCTAGAACTTCCATTTGTGAAATCTGGCAACTGTATACAAATTTGCACTTTTAGAAAACTGATCTGATTGTGTCTGATCCTGCCCACTCTTGTCTTGTTCTAGAATCTTCAGGTGGGATCCATTCCCCTTTGGAAAATGAGCTGATAACAGTGGCCACCTGGGGTTATTCAGAGCAGGACATATCCACAGTAGCCCAGCACTGGCACAGCCTGTGGGCAAAATGAATGGAAGTTAATGGATGCAGGCAAGGGGGCCTGGAATGACGGGAAAGAGGTGGTGAATCAGACTTCTTTCAGAAAGAGGCTGAGGGCCTGGGGCCCCTCACGTTAGGTGAGACCCTCAGTGGCACTCACTGCCTACAGCTATGTGCGGGGAGGAAGAAGACGGGTGCTGGCCTTGGAAAAGACAGTGAAGTTGGGCTTACCAGGAGCACTGGGAGCAAGATGAGTTGGGGCAGGATAGGGGCTGGGGGAGGGATGGGTTGTGGCTATCTGGAAGCCTTCAGGAGGAGGCTAAGGAGTTGAGGCCTCCAGGGCAGGGAGCTAAAAGCTGGAGGAACCTGACGGAGCATGCTGTAACCACTGAGACACACACTTCTATAGGACGGGTCCTCTAGGAGAAGAAGGGAGCTGAGGGCAAGGCACATTCACGATTCTCGTGCCCTGGATGCTTTTGCTAGGCTGGCATGACAGAGCCAGTGGCTTAAAGGATGGAAGTGCCTCCCCTCCCTGTCCTGGACAGGGCTTAGTGGCCTGGAATCCTGGTGTGACAGGGCTATGAAGGAGCTGGCCCAGGCTTCCCCCACCAACTCACAGAGGCTTTTCCCTGGGCTTCTTCCCTTTTCTTCCCTGGACACGACTGTGTCTATCCATATTTCCTGTTTTGATAAGGAAAAGGTCACACTGGGTGACTACACACACCACCACCACCACCACCACCACCACCACCACCAGAACATCACCTCATATTAACTAATAATATAGGCAACAATTGTCGACTACTTCCAAAAGAGCATGTTCTGGTTTAAGGCATCAACAACAAAGACATTCAGAAATCAGCAAATAGAATTTAAGAGGCTGAGATTCAATTTATAACAGGCTCAACCTGATACCCACCACAATCCTTGCCAGCTCCCTCCCTGGGCAGGGTGAGGGGCCTCTGCCCTTTGTTGAGAGCCCACAGGCAGTCAGAGGAAGGAGGCAGAGAGACCCTGATCATCAGCAGGGGTGAGGCTACTGAGTCACACCCTCACATTAACCACTCACACCACATATACAACCACACACACAACACACATGATACACACCACAAAGAACAAACACACCACACACACACACACACACACACACACACACACACACTGATGTCCTGAGAGTGTACACACACTCACACTACTGTGCACACGGGCAATGACACAGAGAGGACAGGAAGCCAGTGCACACAGGAGGCAAGGGAGCCCATAGCTACACAGATCCCTCAGCCTCACAGAGGGATGAGGGTTAGTATGAACATGAGCACACCACCCCAAGGGGCCTTTCGATGTTTAAAGTCCTAGGTATACAGTAGCACCCTGACACGGAGCGCACACCCACACCGCTGTCCACTCCCTCTCAAGGTGTCTACCTTGAGGTGGCTTAGCTTCCTGTACCCCAAAGCTCAGTGGTGAGGAGGAAAAGGAAATGGGTGCAGGCTGAGACACCAGGGCACCGGTACATATGCACACAGGATTCTGAGGCCAGGTTCCACATGCAGAGCCCAGGAGGCAGCCCTGTTCCTGTCCTGCCAGCTGATTTCCCAGGAGAGAGGGCAGCAGCCCACCTGTCAGCCTGCTGTTTGTCACCGTCATGGCGTGCTGACATTCAGAGCGGGTGCCTAGATGATCGCATTTAGCCGTAATGTGCCACAGATTGCACTGACATTTGGAAAATATTCCACCTCGGGACCCATTCGACTTCCAGCTTTTTTCCTGAAAGAGGAGAGGGGGACAGCAAGGACCTGCAATGTCTGCCTTGTGATTGTGCCCACAGGAGCTGAGACTCCCAGGGACCCTGGCCACCCTGTCTGCACCTACTTGAGAGGTACTGGGGTCGGGGAACCCGAGGCAGAGATAAAGGCTCAGTCAATGGGCATTTTCTCACAGAGGATCTACTGGGGTCCCCCGCCCATCTGTGGAGCAGTTGCTGAGCACTAGGCATGTCACGAATTTGACAGTGGTGGCATCCTGGTAAGTCCATTCCACTTGAATTATGAAGGACTCAGAGTTCAGAGAGGTTGAACAACTTGCCCAAGGTCCCCAAGTCAGGGAAGATTGGAACTGGGATTTAAAGTCAGTTCCACCTGACTCTAGAACCGCTTTCCATTCCATGATGGGTTGGCAGGGGGTTAAGTGAATCTAAGCCCTCCTGGGACCTCTCTCCTCAGTCTTTCCTCTTCTTCCCTTCCTCTCTCTAGCTTCTTTCTCTTTCTATCTGGAGGTAGGACCAGCACTCCCAGGGTAATGGCACAGTCCACATTTCCTGGGAGAGAGGCAGAGGGGCTGCTCTGCACCCCAGAACTCAGAGGGATGGCCAAGAGGGGTTGCCATGTGCAGAATCCAGGTGGGCAAACTCTCACTGAAAGTCAACTGTGCAGCCTTTTAGCAAGTCTTCTATGTAACAGCTGCAGAGAGGGGTTTGGACAGAGGCCTCCCTACAGTGGTCCAGCCCTCTCTGAGATAGTGCGCAGCCTAGAATCCAGGTGACAAGGCTTCCCAGGGAAGCTGATGGCAGCCAGAGGTGTTGCCTGCCTCTTCTTTAGAAGAGAGCCCTTCAAGAATGCAGACGGTGGTGGGAATTCACACAGGGTGGGAGGGAATGAGGAACGGGTATTTGAAGACAGGGGAAGATGATCTATCCCCAGCTCGTTCAAGAGGTAGGGCGACTGTCTGGAACTCTTAAGAGCTGATTAATCTCTTTAAATAACCCAGAGTCCAACTTCCCAAAAGGCAAAAGAAAGTTCGGTTAATCTACTTGAAATGATTCCTGATCTTCTCAGGGTGGCAATCAATAGGCGTACGCGTGCGCACTCTTCATAAGTAATTCACGGTAATTACAAGAAAGAGGGTTTTGTGGTGGAAAATGGCATTCTGGCTCCAGAACAAAACTCCCGGGGAAGGGGATCAATTGGTCTCCAGCAGGGAGCCAGTCTGACAGTGAGTTAGGCCACTGGGCCACCACCCTCAAGTCACGCTGTGGGCCACAGGGTCGCCCAAGATCTGCCCACCTGCAAGAGCTCCAACCGCAAAAGCAAAGGAAGGTCCCTGGTGCACCACCCGAGAGTCCACCACAGATGTTACTGGGGCATCACCAGCCCCAGCACCAGTGGCCTTGATGGCCCCACAGCATGTACCCTAGGGACCACTGTAGCATGTTGCTGTCTATTCCCATCATTCTTAGCATCAATGCCCTGGTGAAAATCATGTGTGAAGATTTTGTGACATCATCAGGGACCATCACAGTGTGCTCACAGAATGTCTCCTGTGTTTCCTGGAGCACCACAGTATTTTAACAGTCCTCCCCTGTGTTTCCCAGAACACCATGGTATCCTGTCTTCTGTGCTCCCCAGAGCACTATCAGTGTCCTGACAGTCTGCCTCTATGTTCCCAGCAGTAACATCAGTGTCCTGTTCCAGTCTGGCTCACCATTCTGACTGATGTTCCCACACAGGTACACCGTCCTGGATCTTGACTGTCCTCTCACTGTCATGGTGGCCACACATACAGCTCTCCATAAGCATCTGAGGAGAGGACAAAGGGGTAAAGGGAGGATCTGAAAAGGACAGGAAGCTCTTCACTGTCCTGTCCACCACCTGATCCACAAGGCCTTGCCCTGAGCCTGTCTAGGGAGTCTCCATAGATATTTCTTTGGTCGGTACATGTATGTGTGGGCAGCTGAGGGTGTGGGAACATGTGTGTGTGTGGCAGATGGCGTGGATACAGGCAGAAAGCTTCACAAGTCCTGCTTTTATAATACCAGGGATTTGGCCCCAAGGCTGCAGACAGAGATGAAGGATAGGGCTTCAAAAACCCATTGGACCTATCACTCAGAATAAAAAAGTGACCCTTGAAGCTGGAGAGATGGCTCAGTGGTTAAAAGCACTGGGTGCTCTTGCAGAGGACCCAGGTTCAGTTTCCAGCACCCACATGGCCACTAACAACCAACTATAACTCCAGTTCCAGGGGATCTGACACCTTCTTCTGGCCTCCTTGGGTATTGCACAACATGGGTGCACTTACATACATGCAGTTAAAATACTCATACACATAAAATAAAAGTAAGTAAATCAAAATAAATTTAAGTGGCCCTTAAGCCAGATGAAGGCCAGCCCATACACCCATGGTAACACCCTGGCTCTAAGATCATGTTGCGCTCTTAAATCCCAGTGCCACAAGCCTCAGTTATAAAAGTACAGTGAAATCGATCTATGTGAGTGCCATCTCAGCCATTCCAATACCATATTTATGATTTCTGCCATTTCCAAGTAGCACTTGAACCATTATTTACTTAATGTTTTTTCTCCTTCCAACAGCCTCCTTTTTATACCTAATTCTAGTTTGAAAGCAAAACTTACAGCAGCACATAAATGGGAAATCAGTAAGGCAAGACATCAATGGTGATAGTGAAGTCAACATACTCAGATAAAGCAAGAACATTAAAGCCTAGCCTGACATGACAGTCCCACACCCCGACGCCCACCAGGCAAGACACATCAGCGAAGGCCCTCCCATTGAGAATAGTGATCAAGTATTCCCAGAGCTAACCCACCTAGCCACTGCGTCCCTGCGTCCTAGCAGCCAAGGATTCTGTTCTTGATTCCTTTGTTTTTCCTTGGTGTGTGTGTGTGTGTATGTGCGCATACAGAGGCCAGAGGTTAATGTTTGATGCCTTATTATTGTTATTATTATTGTTGTCTTTTTTGAGACAGGGTCTCCTTGTAGCCCCAGCTGTCTTGGAACTCACTATGTAGACCAGGCTGGCCTCGAACTCACAGAGGTCCACCTGCCTCTGCCTCCCAAGTGCTGGGATTAAAGGTGTGCACCACCACGCCCGGCTTGATGCCTTATTTTTTAAATATTTAGTTAGTTGGCAGTGCGGTACATGCCACATCAATCAGAGGACAACTTTCAAGTATCAGTTCTCTCCTTCCACCAAGTGGGTTTCATGGCTCAAATTCAGGTCATAAGGCTTGGAGGCAAGCACCCTTACCAGCTGCTGAGTCACTCTTTGGGCCATACACCTTAATTTTTGAGAAAGGGCCCTTCACTGAGCCTAGAGCTCATCAATTCAGCTAGATTTGTGGCCAGAGAGCCCGAGGTATTCACCTGTCTCTGCCTCCCGAACACTGAGATTACAGGCCAGTGCCACCACACCCAGCATTTTTACATGGGTGCTAGGACTTGAACTCAGGTCCTCATGTTGTACAGCTAAGCACCCAGTGAGCCATCTGCCCAAACTGGTTCTTTCACATCTTGCTCTGTCCTTGAGTGAGTGTCTTCCCTTTCCTATGTCTCAGTTAGATAGAATATTCTCTGTGGGTTTTCTAGAATTCTGGGAACTGAAGGGGGAAGATGACTGGGTAGAACAGGGATCAGCAGGCTTTTCCTGCATAGGACCAAAGAGTTTAGAACTCTGAGGGTCAAGCACCTGGTATCCACCACCTGTGCCATTGTGTGTAAGACAACAGGTAACTGAGTGGGCGTTGCTGTGTGTCAATAAAATTTTATCTATAGAGCCAGTGAGGGCCAGTCCTTGGGAGGGACTTTGCCCATAGCTGGTCTGAGGTCTAAAAGAATGAGGAGGTTATCACTGGAGAGATGACTCAGCGGTTAAGAGCACTGACTGCTCCTGCAGAGGACCTGGGTTCAATTCCCAGCACCTACATGGCAGCTAACAACTGTCCTAACACAAGTTCCAGGGGATCCAATGCCCTCTTCTGACCTCCACGGGCACTGCATGACACGGGTGCACTGCCACACGTGCAGACAATACACTCATACACATAAAATAAAAATAATAAATACAATATTTTAAAAAAATTTTAAAGGATGAGGCGGTCCCCTGTGGGGGAACTTCCCATAGTTCTATAGGCCCTGAGGGGCCTCAGCCTCCCTCCAGGTAGCCATTCTCTCCCATGGCCTCCCAGGCAGCTATTATTCACCCAAACTCCTCAGTGTTCTGGAAGCTTCCCAGGCAAAGATGTGAGCCATTCTCTGGGGTGAGAGTGGAGATCTCTGAGCTGGCAGCACCCTTCACTCCCATCTAACTGTGACAAGATGCACAAGGCTCTGGAGTCCGACAGGTTTGGACTTGATGTCTTGAAATCTCACTCCCACCCCCGACCGGGCTCTTCACCCCAGGATCCATTTCTGCTCTTACAGAACAAGGATGGATCCGCACCCAGCCGAGTGAGGTTAATTGCAAGGATTAACGAGCTAATCTCTCCAAAGTGCCCAGCAAGTGTCTAGTGCATCTAAGCTCTCAGCACCTCACCCATATCATTATGGACAATAACATCGATGGCCAGGATCTCCCATCCCGCCCTCCTCCCCCGCGCGAGGCTTGGCGTCCCACAGAGCAGGTTGCTGCACGGATCACCATCGATCCCTCAGAACACAGCTTCAGGGGGTTGGTGACATTTTTAGTTTGATTTTTAAATTCAGTTTATTCTTTAGTACTTTGAGAGCGGAAGAGAGTTGGGGAGGCAGACTGGGTTCCTCCTGACACCTGACTTCCTGTCCAAGCCACCTCTGCTACAGAGCTTGTCTGTCCACTCAGGAGAAGGTGGCTCAGGGGCTTGTGCCCTGCTGGGGCAATGGTGCCTCAGGGCCCTGTCCCTGTCCTCCTGAGATTCCCCAGCACTAGTCAGGATCTTAGTCACTTCCCCCTTTCTCCCCGCCATGGTCAGAACCTTACAGGCTCCCTCCAACTCTGCCACTGCCTAGTAATGGGTCTTGGACACACCCTTAAATGGGTCAGGTGGTACCATCTCCCCAGGCTTGGGAAAATGGGGTTAACTGAGGCATGGACCTTTTCAAAAGCTCTGCCCATTCAAGCCACCAGGAGGGGCTTGGTGGTCACTGCTAGGCTGGGGAAGGACTAGCTACCCCTCCAGCCTCTGGGTCCAGGTGGGGTGGGGCGTGAGGCCTCCCTGGCTGGCCCTTCAAGCTCAGACTCTGGAAATGTTGCAGCTGCCACTCAGCTATGACCCAGCTGGGACCCACTGACAGCAGTCTTGATTTCAGCCCAAGCATTTTTCCAGACGGGCTGCTAATTAGGGCTAATGGGCATCTCTCCCCGCTGGCTCCAGCTGCCACTCCCGCCCTCTCCATTAAGGTAGGCCATGAAATGAGAAGAGGGTCGTGGGCAACCTTCCCAGGCCCTCAACCCTGACAGCTCAACCTTCTGAGTTAAGTCATGCCCTCCCAAGTCGCTTGGAGTGATGACCTTCACTACCTTCTCAACTGACAAAATATTCACCTAGGCAGACAGGTGTAGCCATGGCCCTGCTTCCCGCTCTAAATCACGTCTGTGGAAAGCACTCAAGACATGCAGACAAACAGAAAGCAAAGCCAGACATGCTCAGATTCGTAGCTTAATCCCACTTCTGGCTGTGTGACACTGGGCAAATAACCTCTCTGAATCCAGATCTCTGCATTTATTAAATAGCATCTACCTCACAGGGAGGTTACAAGGATGAAGTGAGATGGGGTGAAGAACACAGTGGCCTGATGTGGAATGATAACGAGGCTGAGCTCAGACCAAGAGAACAATGAACAGGAACTGCTCTCACCATGCAAATGTTGACTCCACAGCTCTGAGGTACCGGCAATGTAAAAGCACCCACTTTAACAGCACTGACTGTATGTCAGGCACGGCATGAAGCTCTGTACCTATTGACCACCAGGCTCCATGGGGCCCAAGGGACCTTCACTGACAGACAGATGCACAGAGGGCAAATACCGACTCTTTATTGCTCAGTAGAATTAGTGAATCCCAAACTTAGTGACTCAAGCAATAAACGTCTGTGACTTTACAACTTCTATATGTCATGAATCCAGGCAGTTTCTAGGTGTTCCATGGTCACTTGCATGCCTGTGCCTCACCACATGAGCCTCTCTACAGGCTTTCATATCAAACAGGCAGCAGGTGCCCAGGGAGGAATCACAGCCTTTCTATAAGCAACTATCCGGTGACCTCCCACAGCTCTTTCTGGACTGTCTTCACCAGGTTCAGGTTAGGAGGCAGCTCACACTCCGAAAGGGTCTGCACAGACGAGAGTTCTAGAAGCTGTCACCCTTCTGGGGTCACCTCAGGAGCACCCATCCTGAAGAAAAGAAGGACCATAAGGGGGTAAGATGGAGCATGCGGCAGTGGAGGAAGACTTCGGTTAGAAGGTGAGGGGGACCTGATCCCAGACACAGGACACAAGATGGAGCTGACCAAGGAAAGAGAATGAAGCAAGCAGAATGAAGACTCGCATGATGCTTTCTCTACAAGCCAGTGTGCATGGAGCACGAAGGAACTGGGGCTATGGAGGGGGCTTCAGAGGTGAACAGGGGCTGGGCGGTAAAAGCAGGGAATTTGAATATTATCCCAAAGAACGAGGGAGACACAGAGGGTTGTCCAAAAGAACAGGGAGCTCTGAGTGGGGTGGACAACAGAAGAGGGGGTTGGAGGGGCAGAGTGGGAGGGAGAAGTCTTTCCCTCCAGCCAAGTAATGTGGATTGACCTGCTGTGGTCATTTCATCAAGCACAGTAAGTAGCACTGGGCTATTCTGCCTGAGAAGTTACACTTTAGAGGGAGAGGAAAAGAAAACCTGCAAAATTAATAAGTAAAAAAGAAATTATCAGAGTAATTGGTACAGTGAGAAATAGGTGATACCAGGTAGAGGCAAAGTATCAGTGGGGACCATGACTTTAAACTTGGATGCAAAGAGAGAGCTAGCCAAGCCAGGCCCAGTGGCCCACGCCTGTAACCGCAGCACTTGGGAGGCTGAGATGGGAGGATTGCCATAAGTTTGAAGCCAGTCTGGGCTACTTAGTGAGTTCTAGTCTAGTCTGGCTTACAGAGTGACCTGTTTCAAAAAAGAAAGAGAGAAAGAGAGAGAGAGAGAGAGAGAGAGAGAGAGAGAGAGAGAGAGAGAGAGAATGCTGCCAAACCTGACGTGAGTTCACTCCCCAGGACAGATGTGGTAGAAGGAGAAAACTAGTTCCTGCAAGTCGTCCTCTGGCTTCCACATGCACACCATGACTTGGGTGTGTTTACACTCACACACAAATAAATATATAAATGAATAAATGTAATTAATTTTTTGATTTCTTTATTTTTATTTTATGTGTATGAGTGTTATGCCTACATGTGTGTAAGTGCACCTGTGTCGTGTAAGTGCCCTTGGAGACGGAAGAGGGCATCAGATTCTCTGGAACTGGAGTTATGGACAGTTGCTAGCTGCCATGTGGGTGCTGGGATTTGAACCTGGGTCCTCTGCAAGAGCAGCCAGTGCTCTTAACCACTGAACCATCTCTCCAGACCCATAACCCATAAGTGTAACCTCTTTTTTCTTTTCTTTTTTTTTTTTTTTTTTTGAGACAGGATTTCCCTGTAGCCCCCCGGCTGTCCTGGAACTTGCTGTGTAGACCAGGCTGGCCTTGAACTCACAGAGATCCACCTGCCTCTGCCTCCCAAGTGCTGGGATTAAAAGCGGGCACCACCACGCCCGGCCCCATAAATGTAATTTTAGAAGGGAGAAGAGAGGGAAGAGAAGGGAAAGGAGAAAGATGGGTGAGAGACCTACAGAAAACTGGGTAAGAGACGGGGGCGGGGGAGGAAGCAAGCTAGGGCACTGACTATGGGAATGAGCATTCTAAATGGCTGGCGCAAAGGTCCGGAGGTGCAGGGAGCTTGGTTGGAACCTGGCGTGGCTGGGGCAAACCAGGCAAACAGAACAAGAGATGAGGCTGGAGGAGCAGCCAGCATCCAGTACAGCAGGAGAACGCTGAGGTGCCCTGTTAGGAAGTCCCCACCCACTGGCCTTGTATGAGCAGATCAAAGCAAAGATGCTGGGCCCAAGAGAGCAAGGAACAAGGGAGCCACAGTAAGTGGCAGGGGAGAGAGGGAAGCCGGCCCAGCCCTGCTGGACCTCACATACAGGCTTCCTCTTCATGGGCTGAACCCCCGATAACAGTCATCGGGAGGCAGACCATCAAGCTGCATTTGCATATTTGTTTAATAAAAACTTATGGATGTACAAAGACAGATAATTAATTGCCCAGCACATTCTCCCTCAGCTCCCTCCCCTCTCCCCACATTAGCAGGGTGGCCCTCACTGCTTCCTCTCCTGCCTTCCAGCTGAGTCAGCAGATTCCCACCTCTGGGGTGGGGGCAATAAATATGTACTTATTAAGTGTGTACTGTGACCAGTCAGGCCTGCCCACACCACAATCTCTGCCTGTTCTGCCTGAGGAATTTATGCGGGTACCTAGGGCCACTTTAGCTATTTATTTCACAAAGAAATTAAATTAGATAGTTTGATAGCTTTCAATGTAATTATGAAAGAAATTTACATGTGGTGTTTATGAGAAGGGGGTCATTAGGCACCCAAACCCCAAGGATTGCTATTAGTTGGGGTCCCCTTAACATCCTCCCCAGCTACCCCAGGGAGTGAGGAAGGGTCCCTCCAGAGAGAGACCTTGAGGGTGGGAATTCAAGTCTATGTTGCTTGGGTCCCAAGAGGAGGTGCTGGTGGGTGTGTGTATCAGTAACAAACTTGGAGGGAGCTGACAGGAAGAGGCAAGGATGGCAAAGCACGCATGAATGGGAGCTGATGGCACCTCCAGCTTCCCCATCTGTCACAAAGTCTCCCTCATCCCAAGACTCCCTCACCATAAACTGCCATTTATTGAGCACTTGCTGTATGCTGAGACCTGTTCTATTACCATATTCAACCCCCACGGTGACTATTCTTCTTGGATGTTGGTCCTTTCACTTTCTCCCCTTTTAAGAGGTGAGAAAAGTGGGTAACAGCCAAGTGCATTAGTAACCTGGGCAACCAGGCTTCAAACCAGGCTGCTCACTGAACCCAGGAGCTACCAGAGCCCCCTAGCTATCAAGGGTGCATCCTGGCTGAGCCCAGAATCTCTTCAAGGCCCCTAGCTTTCAGGGTTGCACTCCTGCTGAACCCAAAAGCCACCTAGCCCCTGGCATCCAGACAGCAAGGCTCTTTCCCGGCACCCTCAGGTGGAGAAGCCTGCTGTTTCACAGAGCTATAGGTAGAAGGGCAAAAGGAAGAGGCCACACCAGCGTCCCACTGGGCTGAGCCGGGACTGGAGGTAGAAAGAAAGGAGTCTCCACCCGCCCCTGGCACTGCTCCCCCGTTGGGCTCACCTCCCCAGGGGCAGGATAATTAGCAGCAGCGGCTGATTAGCGCTGATTGAGCCCCCATCCCCCACAGGGTGGAGGAGGAAGCCCTGCCTGTGAGGACTGACAGGGTGACTTGGGGCACTGCTGGCCCCTCTCACACACTCCCTCCTTAACCTGCTGGGCCTTCACACACACAGGGCAGGCTACCAAGGGTAGAAGTTTGGGGGTAGCTATTGTCTGAGCGCCCAGGGTATACACCATGATTCACTCTAGAGCCAGGGGTAACCAGTAATCCATACCTAGGAAACTGGATGAGTTGAGGAGGTTTTGTGGGCCAGATCACCTGAATTCTAGTTCAGGCTCTGCCTTCAAACTAGCTGTGGCCTTGGGCAAGTTATCCAGCCTGTCTGAGCCTCAGTTTTTTCATCTACAAAATGTAAAGCTAAGAGTATCTTTCTCCTGGGCTGTAATGAGTTCAAAACAAGACTCTGCAAATAGCATCTGACAGGAAGTGGGCACACCGGAAGTGCTGCTCCTGCTGTTGCTAAGTCCCTGAACCACTTGTGTGTGTGTGTGTGTGTGTGTGTGTGTGCGTGTGTGTGTGTGTGTCCATGGTGTCCATGTTTATATGTGTGTGTGGGTACAGGTATATATGCACGTGTGTGCATGTTTGTGGAGGCCCGAATGTGGTTTGCTGTCTTTCTCAATCAGTTTTCACTTTATTGGAACAGGGTCTCTCAATTGAACCCAGAGCTACTTGATCAGTTAGTTCACCTACCCAGCTTGCTCAGAAGAATCCCCTGTCCTGGCTCCCCGAGTTCTGAGTTCTGAGATTACAGGTGACCTCCACACCATGCTTGCCTGACTTTTACATACATTCCGGGGATCCAAACTGTAGTCCTTAGACAGCAAGCACTTTATCCGCTGAGCCATCTCCTCAGCCTCACCAACTTGTGTTTTTCAAGACAGGGTCTTTCAGTGGGACCTGGAGGTCACAGAATCAACTAGGCTGGCTAGTGAACCCCAGAGATCCTCTCTTTCTGCCTCTCCAGTGCTGGGATTACAGATCTGACTACAATGCCTGACGTTTTTAACATAGGTTCTGAAGATCAAACCTAGGCCCTTGTGCTGGCCTGGGCCATCTCCCCAGTCCTTTACTTGTTTCTAACCAGAGCCTGGGTAGCTGGTGAATGCATTAAGCTCAGCGTTGAGCAATAGTGGGGAGACCCTTCTTCCCAGCCTGTGGGGATCCCACCATCTGGTAGGTGAGGAAGGAAATGGTGCACTGGAGTTCTGGGCCCCTGGTGAACCCTGTTCCCAGATAAGGAAACAGGCACAGGCAGCATGGGTCCAAAACTCTGCTTGGGCCCCTGGAATCAGCTGTCTCTGGCATCATCAAGGCCAGGTGGGAGGCAGCTGGGGCTGGAAGCTCTGCAGTCCCAGGTCTGCAGAGGGCCCAGGAACCAGGCTAAGCAGAGCATGGAGGCTTTAATGGAGGCAGCTCAGCTAATCAGAAGATCCTACAGAGAAGCCAGACATGAGCCAATTAGAATGCCAGCTACTGTGAGTTCCCTGTTTTAATTTTCTACAAATTAGTTTAAAAGGGGGATGGAAATTAAAATGTTAAGAGTTTTTTAGAGCCAAGAGGGAAAATCCTTTGAGGGTTATATGACATGTTTCTCTTTTTAAAATAAAATCAGGGCCAGCGAGATGGCACAGCTGATAAGGGAGCTTGCTGCCAATCCTGACTACCTGCGTTCAATCACTGGGCTTCCCTGATGGAAAGACCCAACTCTGGCAAGTTGTCCTCTGACCTTCACATGCATCTTATGGCATACACACACACACACACACACACACACACACACACACACACACACACACACGCACACAAACTGAAATAAAAATTTCACTCTCAACTAGGGGCTCCTAGAACTTCGGCCTCTCTCCACCTGCCCCAGACATGATGCTCAGGACCTGCCCATTGGGTTGCAGATGTGGTTACCATTTCTTTTTTTAAAAAATATTTTATTATTTTTTTATGTGTATGAGTGTATTACCTGCATGTAGGTAAGTGCACCCATGTCGTGCAGTGCCCTTGGAGGACAGAAAAAGCTGTCAGATCCCCTGGAACTGGAGTTACAGACAGTTGTTAGCTGCCATGTGGGTGCTGGGATTCAAACCCCGGTCTTCTGCAAGAACATTCAGTGTTCTTAACCACTGAGCCATCTCTCTAACCCCATGGTTACCCATTTCTATGCAACACTATTCCCAAGTTAGAATCTACCACAGACCCCACAGCCCTGTGGGTCAGGCACTCTGCTCCTATTCTTACACACAGAGAGACCAAGTGATTGGTCCAAGGTCACACAGCTAAGAAAGAACAGCCTGGCTTGAACATTCATGGACTCTCCACTGCTCCCAGGCTCTTATTAGGCCCCAGACCCCAGTCCAGGCCTCATCCCCACTCTATGGTTTATATAACGCCCCCTCCAGAGACCTGCAGAATGGGGAACCATTCTGCACATTCCCATAGGACACAGTGCTCCAGGCTGCACTGTGTCCTGTGGGACCAGAGAAGTCATTTAAGTTTGCTAGTATTCCAGAGGTCCTGCAGATCTCCCAGCTTTCACCCAGGGCCAGGTTGTCCTCATTCTGGCTTCTCCAGTGTGGCAGTGATTTCTGACACCCCCAACCCCCCACCTATACTCATGCAAGAGCCCTGTCTCTGTTTGCCCTTCAACACCCAAGGCTGAGACCCAGACCATTCATCACTGTCTGCTGGCAAAGGCCAGCTCCTGTCCTCAGACCCCAGTGACTGGCTCTGGCAGCCAGTGCCCTTGATCTCACTAAAGTATTCTCTCCTGCTGCTCCTCACCCACCCTCCTATCTCCTGGAAAGAATTCCTTTTGCCAAAGTGGAAACCCTATAGTGATGTCTGCCTCCGCCCCCACACAAGCTGCTACCCCTCAGAGCCCCAATCCAGACAACACCCCAAGTCCAGAGAAAAACTCCCACTCTTCTGGGCTGTGTGCCTTAGGACAAGTGGCTTTCCCTCCCTGCACCTCCTCTTCCTCATCTAAAGAATGGGTGCAACAAAATTCTAGCTTGAAAGATTGTGGCGACGGTTCAATGCGACCCCAGGCAGGCCAGCTCTGGCATTCAGAGGGTGCCCAGTATCACCCTCTTCTACCAAACCCTGGTGAGAAGGAATCCAGCTGGGATGGAGGGCCAAGTGAAGGAAAGAGTGAGAGAGAACTGAAAAGATGAAACTTCCCTAAAGGAGAAAGAACCCACTGAAATGGAGCAAGTGGGTATCAGGAAGCTGCGTGATGGAACAACTCGTCATGGTTAGTGTTCGTCAGTGACAGGCAGGTGGATATGAGACAGTAACCATAAGCCTTGGTTTGTGGAACTGCACTCTACAGCAGCCACACACAAGACAAAAAAATCACACAAAACATTCCTCAGACGGTATCATCATCAGTGAGTGGTACATGGCTGCATCTCACTGCTTCCCTAGCCCAGGGAAGAGGCCAGAACCACAGGGCGGCCAGTGACAAGGGCTGGCAGACCCGGCCTTCAGGTTTAGAGGTTAAAAGACATGTCTCTACCCTGAGTAGAAGCCAGCCATGGGGCAGCGTGTACTTGCTCTGATGGTGACCAAGCATCTGAGAGTACCCACATCTGAAGGTGACTCCCACATCTGAAGGTGACCCCCACATCTGATGGTGATCCCCATCTCTGATGATGGCCTTTCAAATCTAAAGATGATCCCTCTGTCCTACTGATAGCCACAGCTGGAGTGTCAAGCCAGGGGCTGGAGGCCAGTTTGGGAAGATGTCTGAATCCAGGGTTGTGCCAGGCTTGTGCAGAAGCCAGCTGGGGGATATCTGCCGGTGGACTCTGAATTTGAGGCTGGTGCTGGTGTGCCCTCCACACCTCAGATTCTACGGATCTGCACTCAATGCCATGGAAACTTTTATAAGCTGGTTCAGCAGTACATGCCTAGAATCCCAGCATTAGGAAGGCTAAGGCAGGACCATGGTGAATTCCAGGCAAGCCTGGGCTACAGAGTAAGACACTGAATCAAAAATAACAACAACAAAAGCCAACCCCAATTCTGTCCGTGAGTCCAGCTGAGAGATATCAGAATTCCCTGGTTGTAGGAAACCTAACAATGGACCTCCAAATACTAGGGTGTCTGAGCCTAAATGTCAGGGTCATCTCAGTCTAGATATGAACACCATGACTAGGGATGGGGTCCACATTGCCCTTAGGAGCTGTCAAAATAGAAACCGCCTTCTAAGGCAGCAAGACGTGAGCCTAGGGGACCCTGGGAAACAGTGATGACTCTCCCAGCTATCCTCTACTTCATCCTTCCTCTCTCCTCCCTGCACCCCTCCCACACACACATTCTGCCTCTCCCCTCCCCCATCTCTGTCCGCTAGCTAATTCTGGGGGAGTCACTTAAACTGAACCCCACGTCTAGGCACCTCCACATCCCTTCTTGAGCACCCCTCTCCCTTCCCTCCCTCCACAGGGGAAAATCCTCCCAAAATCACCCTGCAGGGCCTGGAAAGGCAGGTCTGATGGGGATCCAGGGAGCTGGAGGCCTGAGCCTTATCTCAGCCTGTGGAGCAAGTGCTTTGCATCTCTCCCCCGAGTGTGAGGCCGAATCCCGTTCCAGCCCGCGGCTCCCCGCCATCTGCAGAGAGAAATCCAGTTAGACCTTGTATAATAAGTTCCTGACAATCTTGCTGAGGACGCTGGGTCATAAAAGTCTGCTGGTTTTATCGCCGGTAACAGACACGGAGTGAAATTAAGTTGTCTTATCAAATTTAGATAATATATATCCCTCTGGAGTAGAAGGTGCTGCCTGGGTTTTCCGTGCTATGAGCCCAGGAGGGGGCTGGCAGCCAACGAATGTTCTTGGGCACTTGGCAGGGGGCAGGAGCATCCCAGAGTGCCCCACAGACTGACTTGCAGGGCAGCAGGGTGACTGGCATTCCAGGGGTCAAGGTCAGCCAAGCCTGGACTGCATTCCCATGCCCTGTGAAGTTGGACAGTGAACCACTCCTAAGGGCCTTGGTTTCCTCCTCTGTAAAGTGGGTGTGACAACACGTGTGCTACTTGTACCAGGAAACACACTTTGACATACGAAGATGAGTATATAAGCACATACATGCAAACGTGCACACTCATACATGCATGTAAAAACAAGTTCATGCATGCATATACACACATGCTCACTCAGTCACATGCAAGCTCACATACATACATGCACATGCATGCACACATACTCAGACACACCCATGCACATACAAACACGCACACATGTGTGCATAAGAACACATTCAACTACAGGTACATGTGTACTTGCACACACTTGCTGAACACCCAAACATGCTCACATATTTACACATACCTACCCAAATGCATGCACATATACACAGGTCCTCATACTCTTGCACTAACATGCACACATGCATGCACACACACAGGCAGACAGGCACACATGCACACACATGTGCACTCATGTGAGCATCTGCATCATATATATGCATACTTGTACATGCGTTCATGCATGCACATACATGCACATACAAACAGAAACATGCACATTTATACACACATACACTCATACACACATGCACACACATACTCTATGCACTCACACCTACATTCATATATACACATGTGCACACACATACTCATACACACAAGTATATAACCAGTCATACACACAAAAGTGTACATGCACATACATGCACCCTTACACATGTGTAATCCTGCCCACAAACATATGTGCCCATGAACACATACTCAAACATATGTGCCTACATATATACATACCTGCATACTCTTACACACAAGTAAAATGCATATGTGCATAGACACACTTTCACAAATGCACACATGAACACATACACACACACCTACACATATACACAAGCACACATGCACATGTGCATTGAAACACATTCACACATGTACTCCCATGCACAAGATGCACACTCATGTGCACATGTATACACACACATGCACAGGCTTACACGTGAATGCACCCTCAGTCACTAGGCTTTCCGCTCCCTTGCTCTGTGTCAGACCTGAGTCATACACACTAACTTATCCCATCCCTGTAACAACCCTGAAATTCTGCTGCAGATTTTGACCCTAAATCAGAGAGGAACCCTAAGCACAGAGGTGAGGTCACTTTCCTGAAGTCACACATAGTACAGTCAGGACTGGATGTTGGTGGTGTGAGTTCAGGGATGTGGCTCTTACCTCCCACACTTCCCCAAAGACGATCTGGAATGAAAGAAGATGGGCACAAAGGGAAGGGCAGCCCCAGACTGGGACCATCTCCCAGCTACCCTGGGCTCCTGGAGAGTAGGAAATGTGTTTTATTCATCCTTTCCCTGCCCTGGTGCCTAACCCAGTGCTCGGCAGACTCTGCGTACTCAGTAAATGCTGTTAACTCAGTGTTTCCTCATATTTTTCCCTCCCAGCATCCCAAGAGGCCTCGAGGCTCAGACACTGAAACGGTATCCTCTGCAGAGCTGCCATTGCCCATTTGACATGAATTTTTAAAAAGGGGCCCTCTCTGGGCAGGTGTGGCAATCCCACGGATTTGACTTGCCTAGCTAACGCCCCCTCTCCTGGCACTAGTGATCCCAGGGTGGAGGCAAAACTCACACTCCCTCAGAGTGTGCTTTTGTGCAGCACACAACCTGAGGAGCGGTTTGTGCAAATCCTACTCTGGCTTCCTGGGGCCCAGTAATGAGCCTGAAGGTGCAGTGGACATGTGAGTGTTTGTTGAACGACTGTTTGTCTGTCTTTGCCGTTCTCCTACCCTGCTTCACCCGTGTAGCCAGTCTGAGCCCTGGGAGAGCGATTGGTGGAAGAGCCACCAGCTGGGTGTGATGCAGCCATGTTGCTGATAGGAGAGTTTTCAGACATAAGAGGGACAGACAGGGTCAGGCATAATTGGTAAATATTTGTCTATCTAATCAGAGGGTCTTTTAATTAGCAATTTCATCCTTGCAACTGGTTTTTTTTTTTTTTTCCTTTCTGCGGGAAGTCAATTAAATGTAACAGATGGAGGAGAACATGGGGGTTTCCTTCTCTCCCACCATCTGTCCCACCTCACTCCCCACCCAGCTGTATCCACACCTCATTGGTGGAGCTGCCTGCCAGTTGTCAGAGGAGGGCGAGGTTAGAGGGCTAAGACCAGAGTAGGGTCCTCAACCAGGCTCTCCTTGTCTCCCAGCCCACCTTCCATCTAGGTGGAGCCTGTCCCCACAGCATGACTTGTGACTCCAGGGTTCTAGGACCTTTACCACCACCCAGACACTACAGATCTGTTGAAGCCATCCTGTCTAGTGGACTATTGATGACTTCAGCAAATCTTCCCTGAATTCGTCTCCCCATCAAGCAACACGCTGGCCACCAGGGACATGAATCTGGGGGTCCCTGCCCTTTTGGAATTCTTAACAGCTGGGGGTGATGTTCATATATCCATTCTTTAAATATTTTACTAGACAACACATACTTGTGGAGCTTGTGCTAGGCCCGGGGGCACAGGATGAAGCAGCCAGGTCTGACTTTAAATATCTCAGTTAAGTGGAAGAGACAGGCAGGTAGATCTATGCATTCGATAAGTGTTTATTGAGTGCCTTCATGAGCCTATGTTGCTCTGGCTGTTGGGGACGCAGTGGTCAACTGCACAAGGCTGTGTCCCTTCTGCTGGGTCGAGAGACAAGAAGCAGGTGGACTGGATGCACAGGGCAGGGGTGACCAGCGACGGAAGAAGAATCACTATGATGACCAAGAAATGGCACAGCACCTGGTATCCTTGGCACAGGTCCCAGGGTCTCTAGGATTCACCCTCTCCTCTCTCCCCTCTCCCCTCTCCCCTCTTCCCCCCCTCACTCTCCTCCATTCTCTCTTCTCTCTCCTCTCTCTCCTCTCCTCTCTCTCTTCCTCTCTCTTCCTCTCTTCCTCTCTCTCTCTCTCTCTCTCTCTCTCTCTCTCTCTCTCTTTTCTGACTCTTCCAGCCCACTGCCTCTTCCTCTGTTCTTGCCTTGCTCACTCTGCAGCTGGGTCCCTTTCTGGGGACTTTCCTGTAGGAACATCCTGTTGCATTCCCACAGCCCAGCCTCCTCCCTGTGCTCCAGGGCTGCATGATTCTCTCCTGGCTGACCCCATGTTTTTTGTGAGCCTGCCAAGGGCTCAGACCTTGTCAGTCCTGCCTCTCCCTCCACACTGCCTAATCGCCAGCATCCAGCACAGTATGTGGCCTGGGGCTACTTCCCCTGCCCATCCCACAAGCATTAACTGAGCAAAATGAAACCAGGTAGGGAAGAGGGACGGGCATCCCAGGCAGGAGTAGCTGGAGAGATTCTGAGGTGGTTCAGAGATAGGCAGCAGCCACTATGGACAGGAAGCTGGAGTTCAGCATAAAGGAGTACCTGTAAGCCCCTCAGTCATTCACAGTCCTCTCCCAAGACCTCACCAGACAACTATGCATCCCTGTGCTGTGGCTAGCTTAAAGAAAAAAGCCAACATTCTTCCACTTTGTTCAAATAACATTCTTGTGTAGATATAAGTTTTCATTTCTCTTGAGTATACCTAGCCAATAATTGTTGGATTATATGGTAGCCCCATATTTAACTTTCTAGGGACCTGCCAAACCTTTTCCTGAGTGACTACACTATTCCATAACCCCATCAGAAATATATATGCATTTAAATTTCTCCCCATTCCTGCCAACACTTGTTATTGTTTGCCTTTTTTAGTTTAGCCATTCTAGAGCAGTGATATTGCACTTGTGGTTTGGAGCAGTACCTTGTGGTTTTGATTTGTGTTTCTCTAATGATAATGATGCTGATCCTCTTCCCCTGTTATTATTGGCTATTTGAATGCCTTCTTTAAAGAAAAGACTATCAAATTCTTTTTGCATCTTTTAACTGTTGAGTTGTAAAAGCTCTTTATATATTTTGAATGCAAATCTTTTATCAGGTTCTTTACTTGTTCTCTTCTCTTTCTTTCTTTTTGAAAGAAAAATAACAGGCCTTTGCTATACAGCCCCAGCTTTCAACTCCTGATCCTCTTGCCTCCACCTCCCAAGTGCTGGGACTATAGAACTTTATCATCAAGCCTACTTTCTTTATTCTCCAAAGCAAATTCATATAACTAAATACTATGGGATTGGGATATGTGATGCCTATCATACATGGAGAATGAATTCATTAATGAGTTAATGAATTCATTAATTCAATCCACAGCTGTGAACGAGACTGGTGACAGTCCCACCTATAAGGCCCTGTTATTACAGAGGACAGAAAAAAGCAAAGAAGAAAAACATCATGCTCTGTAGACAGCTGGAAGGGCACAGCATGTCTGAGGTGGTCTACACCTGGTCAAGGAGGACTTGTCTAGGAAGATGACTGTCCAGTGCTGCTGGATGGTCGGGGAGGACTTCTCCAGGGATGTGACTGTCCAGCATACAGCTGGAATAAGGTCATCCACAAGATGTTCTGGCCAGAGGGGCGAGGTGGAGCTGAGTTCTGTGTGCTCAGACACAAGGGGACTGTGATGAGAGCAGTGTGAATACTGGGTACAGCCCCAGGAATGAAAGTAAAACACCCAGTCACTTAGGGCCCTGTACACTGGAGCAAAGAACTTGGATTTTCTGTAAGCACCACGGAAAGCTCTTTGAGGGTTTTAAGTGGTGGAATGACATAATCTGATTAAGGCTTTAAAAGGCCCCTCTGGCCACCATGAGGCCACTGGGGAGCAAGGAGGCGGCAGGAGGCCTGTGTGACGCAGGAAGGCTCAGACCCACCACGAAGAAAGGCAGAGGAGGGTCCTTGTCAGAGTATGGCTTCGTGGAAGCTGGACAGGTTGCAGAAGGCTAGGAGGAAGTAGGCATCACCAAGGGTAGAACAGAGGTAAGGTAGCTCTGGGCTCTCTTTAGGACATCCAATTCTGAGAAAACTGTTTGATATCTTCATGTAGGGTTAAAAAGGCTGCTGGAGTTCTGGCAAGATGGCTGAGACTGTAAAGGCGCTTGCTATACAAGTTCTGTAACCTGAGTTCAATCTCTAGAACCCAGAGAAAGGTGAAAGAAGAGACCTGACTTCACAAAGTTGTCCTCTCACCTCCACATAGGTGTCACAGCACATGTGCCCCTCACAATAGTAAGAGTAATAATAATAGCTTTTAAAATTATTTTTATTTTATGTGAATGAGTGTATTGCCTGCATGTATATAAGTGCACCAGTGTTGTGCAATGCCCATGGAGATCAGAAGAGGGTGTCAGATTCCCTGAAACTGGAGTTATGTTGATGCTGGTAATTGAACCCAGATCCTCTGCAAGAGCAACCAGTGCTCTTAACCCCTGAACCATTTCTCCAGCCCATAATAATAATAATAATAATTTAAAAAAGAATAAAACTGCTAGGGCCAGATGTGATGATACAGGCCTGTAATCCCAGCTCTCAGGCGGCTGAAGCAGTAGGATCTGGAGTTCAAGAGAAGCCTCGGTTATACAGCAAGTGTCTATGCCAAACAGGAAAACAGCTCTGGAAAGGTGGGTCTAGAGGGATGCTCTGGAGCATCCAGGTGGTAGTCAAGCATCGGAACCAGATGGAATCCCAGGCAAGAAGAGGCTTGAAGCCAAATGGGATGGTCCACTTGCCTTGAGGGGCGGGAGGCGCCCAAGAGGAGACTCAGAGGACTGCCAGACTAGGCGTGGAAGCAGAGAGCAGGCGGAAGCAGCCAGGAAATAATGTGTTATTGAGTCCACAGTCATGTTTTGCTGATGGCTCTGAGCCTGGCCTGGCCCTCTTCAAGAGAGATGTGAAAGATAAGTCATATCCCTCAGGGATATCCTCTGGGTACTGAGAGAAAACAGTCAAGTCCCCAGGGGACCCAGATGTGCTGCTTGAAGCTCCTATGGCCCTTCTAGGGGTTCTCCTGGACTATGTCCACAGGTAAAAGGGAGCCACTGAAGGCTACAAGTGAGAGTGGTATGGTTCAATTCAAGGGATAGCAAATGGGGACCAAGTGAGGACATGTTCAGGAAGAGCAGAAGAAGTTAGAGTGGCACCCAGAGAGAGACAGAGGACTGGGCCTCCCCAGGGGTCCTCCTGAGCCCCACTCCATCCCTCCAGCCTCAGCCATGGACACAACTCCTGCTTTATGATTTCTGACCCTCCATGGCCCCACCCCACTCTGCTACCTCAACATACAAGGCCAGATCTGATAGAGCGCTTACTGCATGTGGTACTGTTCTTACGCTTCACGTGCATTGCCCATGTGAAACCTGAAGCACAGAGACGCCTAGGAAGCGGCTCAGAGTCACACAGTGAGTAAACAGTGGAGCTGGGATTCAAACTAGGGACTCCAGTCCAGTTTCAAAGATGGAGAGAATGGACTCTGTCCGGCAAGGAAGCCCTTCATCAGTGAGACTCTCGTCTATCTCCAGGAGCAGGTAACTCACCACAGCCCAGGTTAACCTGCTTGGTGGATCAAGTGGCTTTATAAATTTCTTTTGTTCTATACCAGTACCATCTTCTGACTTCTCCCCACTGGTGATACTCCAGGAAGCCTGGGGAGTGGCAAAGTAGTAGAAAGATTAAAACAAAGATGCTGGACTTGAACAGGCCTGGTCTGCAGCTCTGTGACCTTGAGACAACCGCCTTCCTTCTCTGAGCATCCATCTCTTCATCAGGAGCCTGGCTGGGGGCAGCACCACCCTTTAGTATTGGGAGGATTATGCAGCAGGTGTGTGGCAAGCTCTGGACAAATGGGGGCCACTTAGGGTACATGGATGTCCACACTGTGCCCAGCCACCTCCCTCTCCTCAAGCTCCTGGGTCCAGGTGCTTAGTCTGATGAATCTGCCCCTGTCCCTTCCTTGGGCATCCCCTCCTTGGGCTTACCCTCTGCCTCCTGAGTTCCAGGCTGCCACATCCCTGGGGCACAGGTAAGCCCATCCACACCTGATGCCTCCTAATCAGGATGCCAGGGCTCCCCACTGCCCCAGCACCCCCCCCACAGACCCTGCAGGGCCCTGCGAGGCTCCTCACTAGTTCCTTCCTCAATCAGCAGCTCTTGTGGCCTCTCTGCTGATTACCCCTTTGTTCCCTGCAGAGCTGGTGCCTTTGGAAGATGCCCAGACCCACCTAGCCTGCCCTGAGCACAGGAGCCTGCCTGACTTGCCCACCAGGCATGTCTGGGCATGGGCCTATAGGTGGCCCAGGCACAAACAGAGCACATATACACAGAACCATCAGGACCTTGTGGGTACACATATGTACAGGTGCCTACTCAAGAAATACACACACTCACACAAATCCAGCAATACCCAGGCACTAAGAGAAATATCAAGACACAGAAGCAGAAAGCTGAGTGCTTCCACACACTTTACTAAAAAGTGTGCCACTCACCAGGAAACACACACACTGCTGGAGACAAAACCACATGTAGCACCCAGGGTGTATGCACACATAAACACATATACATACAGAAAAACATATACACAGAGACACATATACACACAAAGGCACACATGTACATATAAATACACACATACACATGTACATACAAACACAAAAACTCACAGACACACAAAACACATGTGAACATACAAACACACATGCAAACATACACATAAAACCCACATACAGATGTATACATAAAGCCAGGTATGGTGGTGCATGCCTTTAATCCCACCACTTGGGAGGCAGAGGCAGGCAGGTCTCTGTGAGTTCAAGGCCAGCCCGGTTTACATAGTGAGTTCCAAGCCAGCTGGGTCTACAGGGAGGCCCTGTTTCAAAAACACACAAAAAAAATGTATACATAAACATGCATACACACAAATATATGCACAAGCATACATACAAACATATGCATAGACATGCATACATACACAGATACACAAACACACTAGTATACATACAGATACACAGACACACCTAAACATGTACACATACATAAATAATATACACACACATACAACATACACATAGACAAGAAAACAGACAGATATACACAGATACACACACAAACATACAGATACATGCAAACATACACATTCAAACACACACATATACAAATACACATACACAAACACACAAACATACACAGATACACACACAAACCAATATGTGCAGACACACACATATATACAAAGCACATAAACATGCACACACAAGCACACCTTATTCCAGTGGGTGCTGAAACGCAGCCTGGCCTTCAGCTTCTTGGAGGAGCTGGTTGGTGCCCAAGACTCTGGGCCTGAACGAGCACAGATAACACTGCAAATCTCATTTCTAGAGTTACTGAAACTGGCCCCAACCCCATCCGCCCAGCAAACCCAAAGCTGCACTCAGGCACCACCCTGCCCAGCCCACAGCAACAGTGGAGGCTGAAAGTCTGGTTCTTATACGCCCCTAAGTCATGGTGCCCTCCCTGGGGAGGGGGTGAGTAAAGGGTCGTGAGGCCCAGCCCTGCCCAGTGACCCCAGCAGAGCCTTGACTGGCTAAGGAACTTCATCGATTCACTGTGGTCTGGGCTGACCTTACTCAGGAGGCCAAATGATCCCATACCAGCCAGTTTCCAGCTCAGTGCCCTGGCAGAGGGGTTCCCTCAGACAGCCAGGCTTGGCATTCTGGACCTAGCTAGTGCACCAGGGGTTTCGTCTGTGGACCCATTCCTGATTGAGCAGCATAAAGTCAGTCTTCAGGGACCAACAGGAGGGAGAGGGGGTGCCCAGGGCTTTGAGATATGCTGCCCCAACCCCTGTCAATATTGGTGCTCAGATGCTACACGCCTGTCCTGCTGTGGAGTCTGATAAAACACAGACAAGGACCCTATGCCCTCTGCACAGACACAGGATGGTCTTTCATTCCCAGCAACTGAAGAATTAACACTAAGCCCAGCAGGGGACTTCCAAAGGCCAGCCTTCGCGGGTCATTGATCATTGATTAACTGCTGGCTATAATCACAGTGGACAGTTATTCCATCCCCTCCCCTGGTCCAAGAGCATTGCCAGGACACATAGGTGACTCAGGACCCCATTGCAGGCCTGAGGATCCTGCATCTAGCCCTTGAGATGATAGTCCTGTTGGCGCAGGGCTCCAGGGAGATTTGAAGGCTTAGACATAGCTCTGCCTGGACTCCAGACTTCCAGGGGAGGGCTGCAGCTAAAGTCGCCACTCTGGACTCTGGCCCAGGGGAGCAGTGGTGGCCTCCCACATGAATTCCAGCTTTTCCTGTTGCCCAATCCCTGCTGCCCCACCTGCCTGTCCCCTCCATCAGCTGCACAGATTTATTTCACGATAATTTCATTTTATCCCTGGCTCCAAAAAGATGGATTGGCCAGTGAGGTGACTGTGAATCAGCGTCAAGCTCATAAATTTGCTCCCCTTCCATGAAGCTCCCATGATGTCCCTGCACTTGAAAGGGGGAGCAGGGTGGGTGATAAAGCAACAGTCTGCCTCTCCCTGCCACCTTCACTGGGGGCAAGAGTAGGTGGAAGCCTGGAAAGAAGGAGTTCCCCTTCCTAAAAGCTCAGAAGGCTGTGGCCACCTCTGTTTCTAACCAGGCTCTTTGTCACTTAGCTGGCAAGACATGCCTTCCTACCCCACCCCAAGCCCCAGCCACAAGGAGAGGGAGTCACCAGCTGACTGGGCACTGGAGCTGGCTTAAGAGACAGAGTGGCTGCCCAACCCCCCTCTAGATGATCATCAGAAGACATTGTGCCGGACAATGTGTGGACATTGTGTGTCCATTGTGTGGACAGCCAGCTCCTTTCAGAAGGAAACACACACACACACACACACACACACAAAGTAGGCATGCATCTAACAAGTAGGCACACACAAAACAGTAGCACGCCCACGTTAACACCTGCTAGAGAGGCGATCACAGGCGCAATCACAGAAGCAAAGCAGCCTCAGAGAAAGGACTATGCGATTGGACCTTCAGGGAATATAGAGTTGGGAGATAAGCTCCGATGTAAGGCCTGGGGCCACTTACTCAACCTCTCCTGGACCTTGTGGTCCAGGACGGCTGTTAAGATTGAATGAGGTAATGTGAGAGAGGCTCCTGGAGCAGAAATTGAATCTAGAATCACAGTTACTGTAGCCATTAAGCCACCACTCCCCCACCCTGTCTCCATTCTAGATCTTTCCAAGTCTGATTCATCTCTTTTCCACAAATATGCAATCGCTAATGACCTCTGACCTCCAGGAGTTGCCCACAGGGGTGCAGCCCAGAGCCCCTTACTCCCCTCCAGGCCTGAGGCCCCATCTTCCTGGCTGGCTGAAGCTCCCCCACCCGTCTCCTCCCTCAGGCTGCTCCTCCCTCAGGCTGCTCCTCAGTCCAAATCAGTCCTGAGCTTGAGGTCATTTGGAATGGGTTGGATCAGAAGAATGGACCCCATGGAACAGAGACTCCCATGGAGTAGTCAAGTCTTCACCCAGAGAAGCTGGTTCATTCTAGGACCAGGAGCTGCAGCCAGCCAGAACAGAGCTGAGGCTCTGCACGGAGCAGCTGATCCCAGTGGAATGAGCTATAGTGCCCGCCCCCCACCCCAGGCTTTCCCAAGATAATGCAGATATCCAGTATTATAGACATCAGGCCTTCAGCATAGACCTGTGCTTGACAGTGATTCACCTCAGTGTCAGCTGGGTCCCCTGGCTCTGTGGGACCCAGGTCACTTGCCCACAGCTCTGCCACCCTGCTCACTCTCCTCTACCTCTGTCCAATTCAGACATCAGCCCCTGTCTGTGTCCAGAACAAGCTCCATGATCCATTTCCCCTGCCCTCCCCCACCCATTAATCCCTCCCATCAGGACTGTTTCTGTTCCAGACCCCCCAAATCCTCCATGAAGCAGAGCAGGGCAGAGGCATGTCTGCCTGCCTTTCGCCCATCACTCCTGCCCTAATTAGTATTCCGAGGAGAGCCCTCTCTGCAGGCCCCAGGATTTGTTTGCCAGCCGGCCAGTTCCCTGTCTCCCCAGTTCAGAGTGAGTAATTCCGTCCCTCCCAGGCCCATTTAAGGGAGTGAATAATTAGTTACATTCAATTAGGCCTCTCACTGCTACAGTGGCTCCTGCCTGCCTCACTTGGGGGGGACAGGCTGGCTAATGAGACAGCACACGTCTGACACAGGGGAGCGGGTGTTAAACACCGCCGACCCCCAGCCCTCAGCAGGGCGCAGAGAGCTTGCAAGAAACTACAGGGAAAGCCCAAGATGTCCTTTCCTCCAGGGAAAGAGGGGAGAAAGAGAAGGGATAGGTGGAGATGACAGGGATGACCGCGGGAGGGGGTAGGTGTGGAAGGGAGAGATGGAGAGGAAATGGAAGATGATAGAGAAGAGACAGGGAAAAAGAAGGGACACCAGGAGGCTCCAAATGGAGAATGGGGAGAGAAGAGAAGTGCCTGAACTCCAGCAACATGGGAGTTCTCCCAGGAATCAGGAGCCTGTCGTACAAGTAGAATCTATGCAGCGATTAAAAACCATGTTGTCAATCTATATTTATTGGCATGGAGAGACATCTTCTGTATAGAGCTGAGGAGAGGAGGCTGCTTACAAAACAGTGTGTATAATATCCCAAGTTTAGAAACTATTTCTGGCAAATCTAGAAGGACCATACCTTGTGATTGGCAGGGTGGTGGGAGGCTTACAGGTGGTCTTGTTTTCCTGTTCCTGTTTATTGCTTGAACAGGGGGGTGTGATGCAGGATTATGACTTTTATAATTAGCCAAAACAATAACGCTTGTTCGAAGGAACCTGGGTGAGATGGAGGAGCTGGAGAGGATGTGGGCAGGAAGTGGGAAGGATGGAGCAAGAGGACAGGCAGCCCCTGCAGAGGGTGGGAGGGAGGACTGGGGTGAGGAGGAGGATGGGGACTAGCCAAGCTGCCAAGACCCAGTAGGATGTGCCAGTGGGCAGGGAGAGAAGCAGGAGCCCCAGCGACAAGGAAGAGAGCGAGGGAAGAAAGAATGGTCCTCATCTCATTGTCTCGGGGGTCAAAAGCTGCTGACTGACCTTCCTAGAATCCCCATTTCACCTCACTACTGGTCTCAAGGAAGTCCCCCTCAAGAACCATTTCTCCACCACAGACCACAGCATGAAGATTGTATTTTCCTTTCATTTATAAAATTAAAGCTGCATCTCCCCACCCCTGCAGGTGGGTTTGTAATTTTCTATGCCAGATGCACTCTGGGGGAGAGCAATCCTTGGGGGCAGAGTCTTTAATAACTTCTGCTGCCCAAGGAACCTACCGCAGGGCCGGATGGCTGCAGCAGGGTGTCTGTGCACACAACTGGGGCATGCCCGTGTAGGGGTGTGCCCATGAGGAGTACTTCTGCATCTGGCTAGGACTCCCCTGAGTTTCAATACCCTGGGCCAAAGTCACCCTGCATGGGCACAGCGCAAGCCCCCAGGGGCTCTGTCCAACCTCTTCCCTCCCTAGAACATTCTACCTGACCTGACTTGGGATCCTCTCAGGACCTCAGTGCACATGCACACACACAGGTACACAAAGCATTGAAGGCCTGGGAGATGGCTCAGTTGGTAAAGTGCTTGCCTTATAAGCATGAAGACCTAAGTTCAGTCCCCAGAACCCGCACTGAAAAGCTGAGAATGGCAAGCCTGGTGGTTCATGCCTTTACTCCCAGCACTCAGGAGTAGAAACAGGCAGATCTCTATGAAATCCAAGCCATTCTGGTCTCCAAGTTCCAAGCCAGCTGGAACCGTAGGAAGATCCTGTATCAAAAAAAAACCTAAAAACAAAAAAAAAACCCAAAAAACCAAAAACAATAACAACAAAAAACAACAACAAAAACCAAACCTTGGAATGGTGACTCACAATTCCATTCAATTGTAACCCCAGCAGTGGGGAGGACTAGACAGGTGGATCTGTGGGGCTCACTAGCCAGGCAATTTAGCCTACTTGATGAGCTCCAGGCCTCATGAAACTTGATAAGCTCCAGGCCTCCTGTCTCAAAAAAACAAAGTGGGTGGTTCCTAAGGAATGACATCCAGGGCTGTCCTCTGGCCTCCACATGCATACGCATGTGCACTTGTGCATGCACCACACACACGTACACAAGCATACACACAAACACACACAAATTATACACTGTGAGATTCTCAGTCTTTCTATCCCAGCCTTATACACAGCACTTTCTTGGGCACTCACTTTTTGTCACAGAATTAGTAGCATTTAAATGTTAGAAGATTTACATGAGAAGCTCAGCAACTCACAACCCTCAGTCCTCCAGGACTGCACTAGAGTCAGCAGTCATGTCCTGGGGAAGGCTGTGGTCTCTTCATTCAGGATCCTGACCCATATGGCCTTTCTCTCCACCCTCAGAGTCTCCAGCCCTCAACTCTTCTAGAAGAGTCTCCTCTGCTCCAGCTCCAACTCCCAAGCAGCCACAGTCTTGATGGGAGTGAACTCAGATCCAGATCTCAGCTCTAACTCTGAGGCCTTGGAAAGCAATTTGCCCTCCAAGCACCATCTGTGAAACGGATGTTATAAGAGACCCCCACCTTCCCTGGGGCTGTCCTATCAACTGTGACAACTGCATGTCAAGTCCCCACAGGTCCCGGGAAATAGGAAAAGCAGGAAGACAGGCTGCAGGGGACTCCTTCAAGGGTAAACAGGTCTCCTCTTCAAAGCAGTCTGTGCAGCAAAGCCAGTTTCACTCACAACTACCAAGCCACAGCCAATATCTTTGGATGTTACATTGGTGCCATCTGCCGGCTGCTGTGAGCCTTACACCTGCCCCTCAGTGGCCTATCAGTGTAGACCCCGAAGAGGTTGGTCCTCTGCTATTTTGAGACCTGGCAGGACCCTTAGGGAACCAGCCCTTTATCCAGGATCCAAGACAGAAGTACACACCCAAGAGTAACTCCCAAGACCACAGAGAGCCCATGACCAAGCTGCGTAAGAACCAGAGCTTGCCCACCTCTTCCCTCTGGCAGAGATGCTAAGAGACACAGAAGTCACACTTTCTTGTGCTTAGCTCTGCCCACTTTCAGGAGAACTTCCAGAAGCAGACATGAGACAGAAATGAAGGCAGGCAGTGTGTTGGTGAGTTGAGCCCAAGGAGCTTTGGTGGGGAGTTGACATGAAAACTAACAGGGCAGAGCACTCACTGTGGGCACGTGAAGCTCTGAAGAGACCAGGAAGCATTGTAGGCACCCCTCAGGCCTGGCCGGGGGTGGGGGGGACTCAGTTGGTATAGTGCTTGCCTAACATGCATGAAACCCTTTGTTCGATCCCCAGCACCACATAAAATCAGTGTGGTAGCACATACCTGTAATCAGCACTGGGATAACAGAAGTTCAAGGTCATCCTCAGCTGCATAGTGAGTTTCTCGCTAGTCTGGGCTACATGAGATCTTGTCTCAACCGACTGGGGTTGAGAGTCTATGCTCCTGAGCACTAACTCTCTCAGCCGTGGCAGGCCTGGCCTGCAGCCATAGCAAGCTTGTCTTCAGGACAGGGAAGACCCAAGGCAAGCCATCCCAAAGCCAACAGGAAACCTATAGCCACAGGCTGGCCTCGGTCTCACGGAGATCTGCCTGCTTTTGCCCAAGTGCTGGGATTAAAGGAAACTACTGGCTGAAATGTAAATTCTTTATCTCGGTTCCAGAAACTCCAGAAATGGAGCCCAGCAATCTGTCATTTAGCAAGTTTCACAAGTGCTTCCTGGGTGCTTGTTTAAGCCGAAGAACCTCTGACCTAGAGGAGAACCCAGAAACAACAACAGAACCTGCCACAACACTAGGAAGCAGAGAGGTGGTGAGATCACCCAAGACCACACGGAGGACAACTGGCAGACACGGACAGACGGGCCTTTTACCTCTTTCTATCACACCCCCTCATGGAAGTGAGTGCCACCAACTTTGGGGCTCTGGGCAGGGAAAGACGACTAGATCTCAGAGTTCCTTGGCTTCTTGGCCACTTTGCTCTGCCTTCTAAACCCAAGCTTCCACCTGGGTCTCCAAATGGCTCTGGAAGCTCTTCTGGGAAGACTGCCAAAGCCAGGTCCCTTCTCTAGGTGCCCAGCTGCCCTCTGGGCCTCTGTAAGAACCAGCCCTCTTCATCCCCACCCTCGAAGGAGCCAGAAACTCAGGGAAATCCACAGCACACTGAGACCCCTGGGTTAAACCTCAGTGGGAGCCTATGCAGGGAATCTGCAAGTTTCTTCCCAGGGCTCCTCCTTCCCCTCCTTGTTCTCCAGTCCTCCAGCCTTTCTCCCCTCCCCTCCCCTCCCCTCCCCTCCCACTCCATCTGCTGCTCCTCCTGGCTAGGATCCCCCTCAGTTGGCACAGCAGGAAAAGAGAACAGGATAGTCTATTTTTATCCTGAGATGCTGGGGGGCAGGAGAGGGCACCTTCTGTCTGGGAAGCAGGAACTACTGGATCTTTAGGGAGGTCAGAAGGTGGGAAAGGGGGTGGGTGGGGTGGAGGGACAATCAGGATCTCCCTGGAAACACAGAGAGACAGATGATCTTGGAACAGCTCAGAATCAAGAATGGGAGCTCCAAGTATGAGCCACTGTGTGGCTACTGGGAAGTCATTCCATCTCTCTGTGCCTGTTTCTACCCCTGTAAGCAAGGGAGGGCTGCAGAGCCAGCCTAGCCTGGAAGGCTGCTTTAGTGAACCTGAAGTCCGACGAACTTGCCAAAAGTGAGCACACGTGGAAACTGCCCTGGAGGGACAGCAGCCTGGGGACATTCTTACTTATCTTCAGAAAATGCCCTAATTCTGTAAGCCTGACAGCAAATTAAACAGCTCATGTCACCCAGCATGTCCACCCCCGGTCTTCTTTGTACATGTTTGATGATTTTTTAATTATGTAAGCGTTACGTGGATCCACTCTCCTACTGGGAAAGTAATGGAGCATCATGGGAAAGCCAAGTCTCCCTAACTCTAGACATCACCAATTCGAGTGTGGGTTTTCAGTACATCCTTCCCGAGACTCCTTGTTTTACCCAGACATGTAATGTTTATCTCATTCATAGCTAGCCATAGGCATCCTTCTGTATCTGCACATACGGTATCTGTACAGTATTATAATTACACAATACAGTAACATAGTAGGGTATCATACTGTTTGGGGATATATGGAAATTTTGTGCGTTTGTTTTTGGTTTGGGTTGTTTGGAGTTCTGCTCTGTTTTCAGACCATCTCATGTAGCCCAGGCTGACCTTGAATCCATTATATAGCCAAGGCTGGCCTTGAACCCCTTATCCTCCTCAGTGCTGTCTGGGATCACAGGCATGCCATGCCCAACTTGCAGTATGTGCTTTTATTTTTTAACATTTATTTATTTGTTTGTGTATGCAGGGCATGGGAACACATGCCACAGGGCACATGTCAGAGGACAACTCTCAGTTATTGGTTCTCTTCCATCGTATGAATCCCAGGGATCAAACTCAAGCCATTGAGCTTGGCGACAAACACTATTATCCACTAAGCCATCTTACCAGCTCATGTATGTGCTTTTAGAAACTGTTTCTCCAATGATCATTCCACACCCGCCTTTTTGTCCTCTTGACAGTGTTTCTGAGATCCTGTTGTATAAATATAATTTTATTTTACTGGTTCCCTGCTGATGGGCAGTCACATGCCTTCCACATGCAGCAATGGACCCCTGCATCTATGTCTTCTAGGGCATGTGGAAGCCACTGCGATACAGCCCTGAGGTCTTGCATTGCTGGGTTCTGGTGGTATTGCTGTGGACCCCACACACCAAAATTTTTCCTCCACCTTCAGAAGCAAGTGGGGAGATGGAATGGCGGTAGGGCAGGTGTGAGAGTTCTCAAGGGTGAACTGTGTTCAGCATCTTTGCTATGGCTCCTCTCAAAGCTAAAACCTCAGCGGTCATTCATGCCAGACAACCTCCATCATGTCACCATCACAGCTGTTCCAGGCTCTGCGACCAGGTGCCTCCAGCTCACACTACTACATCACTGTTTCTCTTGCACTGAGATACGGCTCTCTTTACCATCCTCCTGGGTGACAGGCTGACACCCATGCAAGGTCTCCTGCACCGGAGTAGCAGGGTTTTGGCCAGGAACATCCTCCACCTCCGTGGGATCCTGCCGCTTGGGCAGGAAGTCCTGAGGAGCCAAGATGTGAGACGTAAGATCACCCCCAGCTGCGGGACAAATGTACCTCCAGTAGCCTATCCCTGGGGAGTGGATCCCCCTCTTCTAAATCCTTCCTCTTCTCTAGAGGGTGAGAGCCGATTTCTCAGATGCCTCCTGCCCCCTGCTGGCCACATGGAATTTGACAGAAAGCTTCCCGAGTCAGAGTCAGAGTCAGAGTCAGAGCCCCAGGGGGAAAGAGGAGCTGGCCCTCTGGCTTCCCCCCAAGTCCAATGACAAGGAAAGGACAGTCAGGGTTATTCTGCATTGGTGCCAAGCACGGCCCCATGGGAAGGTGAACAGTAGGAGGAAGGAGGGAAGATTGGACACAGGGATGGGAGGGGATGAAAACAGCCAGTCCTATTGCCATCCCACTGGCCCCAGGGATAGACCCTGAACCTGTTTCCCTGTGTGCACATGCATGTGTGTGTATGTGTGTGTGTATGTGTGTGTTGCATGCAGGCGTGTGCAGGTTCATGCACCTGTTCCTGTGCATATGGAGACCAGAGGGAGACACCAGGTCTTCCTCTATTGCTCTCCATTTTATTTTCTCAGTCAGTGTTTCTCACTGAACCCTGAGCTCTGTATTCCAGCCAGATTAGCTGGCCAGTGAGCTCCAGGGATCTGCCTGCCTCCCTGCTACCCCCACAGCGCTGGAGTTATAGGCTTGTTAAATGGGTGCTGGGGATCCAAACTCAGGTCCTGATGCTTACACAGCAACCATTTTTCCCAGTAGGACATGAACCTGCCTCCTGGTCCACCAGTCACTCTTTCCAGCTCTCTGTCATCAGGGCTGGCTTACCTTGTCCTTTGGCTTCTTGGCCACCTTTCCTAGAGGGGAAGAAAAAAAGGGTGGGGTGTGGAGAGGGTGGATCAGGATGACCATGTGACTGGTTCTGTGGATCCAGCTCCCTCCCTCCCTCCCTTTCCCCACCTGGGCACTCACTGATAGAGACAAACACCAAGAGGATGGTGATGAAGGCTCCCATCACGATGGGGATCACCAGCAGACCTCGCATCCGGGAATGAACACCTGGAGAGTTGAAGACATAAGCATATCCCACCTACAGGTCCCACCCCATGCATACCCTCCAGTATCTGAGCTTCCGGTCTGAGATTTCAAGTGGTGGCCTTTGGGAAAATGTGGCCATTAGGGAACCAGCCCTTTTTTTTTAATGCTTTGAAATAGCTGCCAGAGTTTCTAAACTGAGAGATTCCACGTGTGTGTGTGTGTGTGTGTGTGTGTGTGTCTGTGTGTCTGTGTGTCTGTGTGTGTGTGTGCAGCTGTGCGCACCTCTGTATATGCATTTGGAGGACATCAGGTGTCCTGATCTATCACTTTCTGCCTTATTCCTGTGAAACACAGTCTCTCACTGAACCTGGAGCTAGGCTGCAGTGATTCTGTCTCCTTCTATCCCCCACCAGCTCTGGGATTACAGGCACATGAGGCCACACCCATCTTTTCATATGGGTGCTTGCACAATAAATACTCTTACCCTTGAGTCATCTCTCTAGTCCTGGGATATTAAATATTAAAAATCTGGACATCAAGTTTCTTTACCAGTTGGGAACACTAGACTCCCAGGGAGCCACCTTCCCAAGTGGCAGTCATCAGCTATGGGGAGAGGCAGTGAGACCTGCATGCTTCCCTATTCTCTGAGGATTACAGAAGTCCAGTTCCTGTGTCTGCATTGTTATGTTCACTGTGGAAATGTAGAGAAGGGAAATAAAGTATCTCTTGCATCTAAGTCTCTATTCTAAAGGGCAAATGAAATAACAAATGGCGAGATGTCCAACAGGAAGCAAGGGGTGCAAACACTTCCCCCACAAAATTTGAAGAGACACCAAAAATCTTGGTCATCAAGGTAAGTCCTTTTGGAAGCAGGGTCTCACTAAGTTGCCCAGACTGGCCTTGAACTTGTGATACTCTTGCTTCAATCTCCTGAGTGCTGGGATTGTAGACCTGTACCAACACATCCAGCTGATAAGTCAGGAGGCAGATACCAAGTGAGCTAACAATGGCCCATAGGTGGCAACCTGGTTTTCAAATAAAGTTTTATTGGAGCCAGGGCCAAGATCAGCATGAAGGAAGTGAGACAGGGTCATGCATCTGCAAAGTCAGATCCTGTCTTTATTTTATTTTATTTTATTTATTTATTTATTTTGGTCTTTTTGAGACATGGTCTCCCTGTAGCCCCAGCTGTCCTGGAACTCACTATGTAGACCAGGCTGGCCTTGAACTCACAGAGATCCGCCTGCCTCTGCCCCACAAGTGCTGGGATTAAAGGCATGCGCCACCATGCCTGGCCTGTCTTTATTTTAAAGTTTGCTATTTTGTTGATCACAAGTTTTTGGCATTTGTTTTTAATTTTTCTAGTGTCATATCAAAATGTTACTTTTCTAGGTGACTGCATTTTTCTGACACTCCATTAAATGTTATATATGAGGTCAAGTGCCTCTCTCACTCCAATCTAGTCCCAGCCTCTCCAAGAGGAAAGTCAGTCTTTTTTTAAAGGCAAAGAGAATGCTCCCCCTTCTTTCTGTCTTTGTGGCACTAGGGATTACACCCATGGCCTCCTGCACACTAAGCAAGTACTCTACCCCCAATCTATACCCCTAGCTCTCTTTGCACTTTCTAAGACAGGGCCTCACTAAGTTGCCCAGGCAAGCCTTGAACTTGCAAAACTGCTGCCTCCGCTTTCCAAGAAGCGGAGATAACATGTCTATACACCAGGCCCAGCTCAGGAACGTGCTTTTCTTACTCCTGACCTTTTTGTTTCAAATATTTTGTTTATTATATTTATTTTGTGTGTATGGGTATATTTCCTGGGTAAGTACACCCATGTTGTACATGTACAGACAGTTGTTAGCTGTCATTATGTGTTGGGAACAAAACCCAGGTCCTCTGCAAGAGCAGCCAGTGCTCTTAACCACTGAGCCATCTCTCCAGCCCCAGTCCTAACCTTTTTAATGCATTCAGTGACCAACCTGGCCCCTGTAGTTATGTGAGTTTGATCTGTGCAGTAGGCCAGGCTTCTCATTCTAATATCAAAATGGAGGCTAACAGGGCTCAGTGTCACAGGGTACCTGTACCTCAGGTGTGGGGCAGCAGAGCAGCATTCATAGAGGACCTCCAAACTGCCAGGCTCTGTGCCAAGTGCTCACATCACCTAGTAAGGGAGGTACTACAGTCAACCTATTTTACAGTTGACAAAAAGGAGGCTCAGACAGGGAAAGCCAGCACTCCCCTTTCATTTCCCACCTTCCAAATGCCTGCCAGGACTTATTCCCTCAGACTCACCACAGACGGCATCAGTCTGCCTCGTTCCTTCCTGGAGCACCACCAGGTTGTTGGCCTCACAGCTGTGCAAAGACATATGTGTACATGCGTATGTGTACACACACACAGGAAAAGAAATAATAAAGCTTCCAGAGGGAGGCAGTCAGTAAGCAGCAAGTCCAAGTTCACTGAGCACGTTACTTACAGGGCAGCATCCCTTGTTGGTTATTATGAGAAGGACAGGAACTTATAAGTGAATGAAAACGCTACTGCCCGTCTTGAAGGAGGAATATTAGGAATGTGGCCAAACTTCGTGAATTGGGCCAAAACATAAAGGACGCTGTTCAGAGGCAGGACCCACAAGACAGGAATGAGAAAGAATGAGCTCGATCTAAGGTTGGGTGTCTCAAGCTTGGGTATTCTATGTTTGGGAGCATCCTGAGCGTCCCAGAGTGTTTAGCAGCATCCCTGCCTCCACCCAATAGATGACAGGAGCAGTCCCCTCACAGCAGTTATGGTACCTGAAAGACAACCAGAGGTGGCCAATGTCCCACAGAAGGCAAACTGGCCCCTGTTAAGAAGCTCTGATTTCTTCCAAGAGAGACAAGCAGAAGGGTATTGAAGGATTCAAAAGCTGGAGTAGCATTGTACTCCAGCTTAGCAGGGGGAGGGAACATCAAGTGAGTGACACTCAGGATGCTGTTAGAGAGCCAGGAAAAGCAGATTGGTGAGAAGCAGGCAGGACAGGTCTGTATGGATGTGGCTGGAGAGTCTCATCAGCACCCAACCAGATGATCTGACTCTGGGAGAGGCTCTGCTCCCAGGGAGCAACTCAGGAAGGAGACAATGCAGACGGGCAGCCAGTCAGGGGCACAGCAGGAGTGGAGGCGTGAGATGTGGGGTGGGTGATCCTGGTGGTCTCAGGAAAAGTGGACAGAGCAGGACATAGCAAAAGAAAAACCAGTGACAGTGAGAGAAAGAGAGGCTTGGGAGATGTCGCTTCAGCCTTGCATGAGAAAAGTGCTCAGAAGTTTAATAAATGCCTTTAGAGTCTCCATCTAAATTCTTGTGAAAGGAAGGGCATTCCCATTTCCAGACGAGAGGCAGGGAGTCCCATACTTACTGAGGCAGATCGGGGGCACAAAGGGAGATTAGAAAGGCCCCGGATGATGCAAAAGTTGGAGCAGCAGCACGCACCATCTAAGTTGGGCAGTGTGATGGGAGGGAAGCTAAGCAGGTGCAGATCTGACTCCCTTACAGGAACCTCTGTGATCAGTCAGTACCCAGCAGTAAAGACTCACGAGTGCCTACTTGTAGCTGGCATTGTTCCAAGTACAGGGGATAGAGGGGTAAAAAAAAAAAAAAAAAAAAAAGGTTGCATTTCTCCATTGAAGGAGTTGCATTCCACTGGGGAAAGTGGACAGTGAACCAAGTGTAGATAGTATGCTATGACTTGTGTTAAAAATTAAATGGGAAAGAATATGGGTGTGTACATGTGTTTGTTTGTTTACATGTAGAAGAGGCAAGGAACACTGAGGAAACAGCCTATAGGGGAGGGTAGTGCCCATTTTTAGATTAAATGGAAAAAAAATTAATGGGGCATGTGTTTATGGGTTCTTCCAGCAGAAGAGCTTGAGACAAAAATGAACAGCATGCTCAGGGGTGCAAGTGCAGGATACAGCAGGGGCAGGGGAAGAGGAAGAGCTGGGGAAGCAGCCGGAAGGCCGAGCCTTATGCCAAGGAGTCTGGCCTTTCTCTCAAAGTCCGTGAGAGCCACGAAGCACTTTAAATCATGAAATGTTGTGAACCCAAAGGAGCTGCAGAAGCTCACGCAGGTAAGAGGATAGGAAACTAGCCAAGGGGGATGCCAGAGGCAGGGAGCCCAGGAGATGAAACTGTCACCACACCACACAGTGATGAGGCCCAAGCTCCAGTGACCACTATAGAGAAAACAAGGAGGTCAATTCCCAAGACACTCAGACCAGGCAGACAGACCAGAGGCTGAATTAGAAGTGGAAGCAGGGAGGGAGACTCAGTGCATGGCTGTCAGGAGCCACCACTGGCCTGCTCCGGGTGAGGGCAGCAGGTGGGGGAAGGATGCACAGTTTGAGGTGTTGATGAGTCACCTCACAGTGGTGAATATTCAGTAACTACATGACTGTTTGGGGCCTCCAGGACAGATCCAGGGGAGATGGGGCCATGGATGTGAATGAAACAGCCCAGGGAAGGTGGGGAAAGTGATAAGACAGAAGAACCCAGGCCAAGCCCAAGGAAAGCCATTAAGAAGCAAGGAGGGCTGGGAAGATGGCTCAGTTAGTCAAGTGCTTGTCTTGCAAGTGTGAGGACTTGAGTTTGAGTCCCAGAAGTCACATATGTGAGCATAATCCCAGTGTTGGGGAGGTGGAGACAGGAAGATCCTGGTGCTCACACCAAAAACAAGGTGAGTAACTTCTGAGCAACAACATGCCAGGGTGAGCTCTGGTCTTCACAGAAAGATAAGAGGGAGAGAGAGAGGAGAGAGAGAGAGAGAGAGAGAGAGAGAGAGAGAGAGAGAGACCAAGAAGAATGGGAGATGAACAGGATCTATTCCACTAAGCAGGAGCAGTCAAAAAAAAAAAAAAAATGCAGGGATTGGGCCAGCCCTGTCACTCTGCAGACAGTTCACTAGTGTATGAGTGTGATATGGCCATAGGTGGCTGAAGAGACTGAGACAGGGCCTGGGCCATCCTTGGTTGTGGGAGGGGGCAGTCCTTATACCTTGTCCAAGACTGACACTTTTTAACAGCAGATGACACATTGGAGAAGAAACCAACTGGACAGGGCTCACAAACGGTATCATTCTTCCCTGTGCCTGGGAATAGGTAGGGAGAACTCGTCAGTCACTGTAGCAGGCCCCATGCTGGCTCCCAAGGGAGCCAGTGGACAGGCAGGGCAGGAAGAGCTCCTGCCTTTGGGGTTTCTTGTCCCGTGCAGTACTGCCCCTTATAGGCTGCAGCCCAGCACGATGTCTCCTCTCCCCCTCCCCAGGCAATTGCTCATAACCAAGGCCAGAATGCAAAAGAGCTCATTTCCTGCTCACTGGAGGGAGAATACCAACCCAGTAGGAGTCTATTCCCTTCAGCCTCTGGTGCTGAATGCCCATTGCCAAGCCCCTTGCCTCTGACCCCCAACTCCTCTCTCCCACTCGAAGAGCTGTCCCCCAATCAGGCCACTTACCCATCTGCTTGACTCCAAAGCCCAGGCCACACTCGGTGTGTAGAGCACAGCTGTCACAGTCACTGCTGATACAGTACTGGCCTTCCTGACAGACACAGGTGGTATCTGTCTCTGAGGTGCCTTCCCTCCAGACCTGGAGCCCTTGATCTGAGCAGAGATGAGAAGGAAGGATGGGAAAAACCCTGCCATCCCAGGAACCCCTCTCCTCATACCGTGTTCTTTCTTGGACTGTCTTCCAAGCATCAATGACAATCAACTCATTTAAAACGCAGACTCAACCCAGACTCCAACTCATTAGATCAGACCCTGGCTACTAAACCAGAGGGACTGCATTGTCAGGAGTATCAGCCCAGCTCCTGCGTCCCTTCCCAGCAGCCCCACGCACTGGGTTCGCAGTATCTGTGCTGGTGACAGTATGTCTCCTTGTTCCAGGTGTCTAGGAATTCGCCTTGGCTGCAAGGAAGGCATTGTGTTCTGGTGTGCTCTGTGCACTCACTCAACAGCTTCTTTCCTGAAAAACAACAGGAAATGAGGCAGCTCAGGCCAATCCCTGAATCAGACCGGTGTCGAGACACGCCAAGCCAGGGCTGGGGGTGGGGGTGAGGGCAGAGCTCAGGGATGAATGTCTCAGACCCTCCATAACCTCAGAAGAAGGAAAAGCAGGACCCCAGGTTAGAGTTGGCAGAGGTTTGCCCAGCAGAAAGGGAGCCTGGGGCACTCTGAGAACAGGGCAGAGAGGAGAAATGGTCATAACGGACTTGACCCACAGTTTGTACATGGTGTCTACATCTGTCAGCAAGCCAAGAGGAAAGGGTCCCAGTATGGGCTAGAGGCTTGGCATCTCACCTGGCTGGCACAAATCACAGCACCGGCCATTGAAGGAATACTGATTTTCTTGACATACAGTAGCTGGTTCTAGATGGACCTAAAAACAGAAGTGTGTAACTGGAAGGGATCTAGTCACCTCTTTGACACGCATGCTGAAAGTGAGCCAAGACAGAGGCTATAGCAGATGCGGAGTCCCAAAGCAGGAAAGGGAGCCCACGTGTCACAAGGAGTGTTTGTTTTCTGCCAAAACTGCCAAGTGGTCTGATTATAAAAAGCACCCAGAGAGCCATTCTGGTGCTTTATAAAGCAAGAACTCAGAATTCTCTAAACTGAATAGATCTGCTTGAGTCCTCGGTGTTCCCAAAGACCTAGCAGGAAGGGAGGACTCCAGAGTGAGGCTGCTGGCTCCAGCTGGCCCCAGTCCTCCTTCCTAGCCCCACCATGGTTTCTATCCCCAGCTCCACACCACCAGCTCACCCAACCCCTCACTCACAAAATGCTAGGATTGTAAAGCTAGAAGGATAAAATCATTCTATAGAGGGCAACACTGGACACCAGAGACACTGGGTCCCTTGCCCAGGGACAGAATCGGAAGGTCTCAACACATCTTCCCTCAATAAACTTGTATTTCACCGAAACCATTTCCTCAGCATCCGGGTACCACCCACACTATGAACTGCTTCTTGTTAATTTAAACATGCTCCTTTTTTTGGTCTTTTTGAGACAGGGTCTCCTGTAGCCCCAGTTGGTCTGGAACTCACTATGTAGACGAGGATGGCCTTGAACTCACAGAGATCCGCCTGCCTCTGCCTCCCAAGTGCTGGGACTGAGGCGTGTGCCACCACGCCAGGCTCTAAACATGCTCCTTTTAACTATAAATCTTCTGTTATTGCTACAAGAGAAGAGACAGTATCACTTCCCATAAATTAAAGGAAACCCTAAAAATAAATTCAACAGAAGCAAAACAATGCTATTAAATATAAACTGGTAGCTTGGCTCACTGAAAGTCCTCCACTCTGGACCTGTTCTTGATTTTAGTTTAAAAAGGAGGATTAGGAAGTCTTTGAGAGGCACTTAACTATAGTCTAGCTCCAGAGACTACCTCCTTGGAAAAAATGAGGATGGGCCAGCAAGATGGTTCAGCAGGTAAAAGCGCCTGAGGCCAAGTCTGACGACCTGAGTTCAATCCTTGGAACCCACGTGGTGGCAAGAGAGAACAAAGCCCCCAAAAGTTGTCCTCTGACTTCAATGCATAGGCACACACAAATAAATAAATAAATGTAATTTTGAACTTTTAATAATTAAAATGAAAAGGATTGGGCTAATCAGATGGCTCAGTGCATAAAAGCCCTTGCTGCCAAGCCTGACAACCTGAGTTTGATCCTCAGGACCCACATGGTAGAAGGAGAGAACTGACTCCCAAAAATTGTCCTCTGTCCACTGTGGCACTCATGCACATATGTACACACATACACAATTACTATTAATTATTGTAATTAAAATATGTAATTAATTCTAATGAAATTTTTTGAAGAACTGTAAAGCAACTATGTGTTTTAGTTTTGTGTGTGTAATGTGTATATGTGTGTATGTGTATGAGATGTGTGTGTGCCTATGATGTGTGTCTATGTGTGTGTATAGTATGAGTGTCATGTGATTTCAAGTATGTACTTGCCACAGTTCAAGTGTGTGGAACACAGAGGACAGCCTTGTGTTTGAGACAGGGTCTCTTAGTTGTTCGCAGCTGTGTATGCCAAGCTAGAGGGCCTGCAAGCCTCTGGGATCCTCTTGTCTCTACCTTCTATCTGACTGTAGGAGGACTGGGATTACAGACTTGGGCTATCATGCTCTACCTTACATGGGTTCTGGGGATTTGAACTCAGGTCCTCATGTTTGTGCAGCAAACACTTTATTCACTGAGCAATCTTCCCAGCCTTGTAGTGTTGTGAGTTTGGTTGTTTTTTTGTTTTTTATTTTAAGATTTACTTTATTTTTGATTATGTACAGATGTGTGTGCCTATGTGTAGCTAGGTACACATGTGAGCGCAGGTGCCCTAAGAGCCCAGAAGAAGGTGTTAGATCCCATGGAACTGGAGTTACAGGTGGTCATGAGCTGCCCAACATAGGTGCTGGGAATCAAACTCAGGTCCTCTGCAAGAGCAGTACTTGCTCCTAACTGCTGAACCATCTCTCCAGCCTGTACTTTTAGTTCCATGCATTCCTTAGAATCATCCTATACTTTGGAAACAACCATGAGGGGGAAAGAAAAAACAACCCAGGTTTGAGATCAGACAACCAACTTTGTAACACATACTAGTTATTTTCGCTTTTCTTGGCTGTTTCCTCATCTGTAAAGATTGCTTTTTATTCAACTGTATGTTTATGTGTGGGTATGTGCACATGTGAGTGCAGGTACCCACAGAAGCCAGAAGACAGCATCAGATACCCTGGAGCTGGAGTTACAGGTGGTTGTGAGTTGCTGGAAGTGGGTACTTCAAACTGAACTGAGGTCTTTGGAAGAACAGCAAGTGCTCTTACCCCCTAAGCCATCTCTTTAGCCCTGTTTCCTAATCTAGAGACTGGGATAATAGTATCTTTTCTGAGGGTTGGGGTGTGAAGATGTGGAAGAACACATGCACATGGTCTGGAATAGCATCTGGACCATTGTAGGTGCTCATGAAATGGCAGCTTTAATCACCACATATAGGCAGGTGTTTACTTGGATGCCTAGCACCCTGGTAACTCTGGCTGTTCAGGATCCGCTAATTGGCAGTCCTCATTCAGCTTGGGTATCTGAGGAAATCACTTAACAAAATGTGTCTTACCCCCAAATGGAGAAAGAAACTAAAAGGCTTTTGTCCCCAACAGTGTAACCCCAGACACCACCTCATCAGCCTTCCCACCCTACTCCCAGTGCTGTGAAAGTCCTTGATCTTAGGACCATGGCTTAGAGACTGTCTCCACATGAGTAGCAAGAAGCCAGGAAGATGCAGATCCATGTCCATGTTCATGTTCTACTGTTTGCCTAGCTCTGAGACTTTGCAAAAGACTAGCCCCCTTTCTAAGCCTTGTTCTGATCATCTATAACAGGATTTGGGCAATCAAATGAAGACTACAAGCGATGTTCTGTTCACAGTCCCAGTAAATAGTGTCTGCTATTACCGTCAGCCCAGACCTTATCTGGAGCCCAAATTGGGGGTTACAAGGGAAGACTTGGCTCCTGAGTGGTCCAGACTTCCTACCACCATACCTCTGGCTCTTTCCTACCTCTCCCACTCTTGCATCTTTTCTCCCTAAGAGTAAAAATGAAAGCTTGCAAAGCAGCTTCCTCACTGCCCCTGTTTGTGACACTGTGGGCCATTCCTGTTTGGGCCACATGCCAGAATCTACAGTTCTTGGCTATCTTGAGGACTAGCCAGGTTGGTACAGTCCCTGCCTAGCATGCATGAAGCCCTAGGTTCAATCCCCAGCACCACATAAAATGGGTGTGTGGTCTCAGAACTAGGGAGGTAGAGGCAGGAGGGCCAGAAATTCAAGGTCAAACCAGGCATGGTGGTTCACACCTTTAATTCCAGCACTTGAGAGGCAGAGGAGGCGAATCTCTTGAATTCAAGGCTGGTTTGGTCTACATAGCAAGATCCAGGCCAGTTGGGACTACAGGGAGATCATGTTTCAAAAAAAAAAAAAAAAAAACTAAAACAAAAAACCCCTAAAATTTAAAAACAAAACAAAGGCTCAGCTGTTAAAGTGTTTGCATAGCAAACATGAGGACTAGAGTTCAGATCCCCCAACCCACGTAAATGTCAGATAGGAATGGTGGCTCGCCCGTAATTCCAATTTCAGAAGGCAGAGATGGGGTCCTCAGAGCAAGCAGGCTAGCAAGACTGGCCAATAAATATCCGAGAGCTCTGGATTTGATTGAGAGTCCCTGCTTCAATAAGCAAGGTGAAAGAGCATCTGAGGGTGATTCTCAATATCAACCTTACAAGAACTCACATACATGTGCATGAGCACCCACGTGTACCCCCCCACGTGTATACACACATACATGCACACCACGTACGCTCACAAAATGGAAGAAAGAAGTTCAGCTTATCCTCAGCTACGTTGTGAGTTCAAAGCCAGCCTGGCACACATGAGACCCTGTCTCAACTCAGCTGATTAGCAGTATGTGCTTGGCCCACTAACTGTCCTAGCTGTAGAAGGCCAGCCAGGCAGCCACATCAAGCACATCTTCAAGACAGGAGAATCCCTGGGGCAGCCAGCCCAAGGCCAGTAATAGGAAACGACCACATAGCCAATTTGAGACCAGCTGGAACACACGAGACCCTGACTAGAACAAAAAGAAATCCAGAGTACTTGAATATAGGGGGAGGCCCCAATGGGCTGGGATGAGACACAGATCAGGTACTCAGGGGATCCCCAGTCTCCAGAATGAGGAACTACAAAAATACACTTAAACCAAAAGTGAATCAAGTGCAGGCTTCTGAAAATCCCGGAGATGTGCTTGGCTGGGTGGGAGCCATTCTGGTGCCTGGAGAAACCCAGACTGGCCTCCTTGCGCTTTCTTGGGTTCTATGTGCCATTCCTCTCATCCTCCAGGTGCCCCCTGTATTTTTAAGTTCAAGAGGCATAGCCTTAGGGGATATCCTCTAGGTTGGCTTAGTCACGATGGGGGGCTTAGAAATCATCCCCCATCTTAACAAAAAGTACCTGGGCATCTGCACCCAGCTCTTGTTCCCACACGATCCCCTGGAAGAAGGTGGCCCTGGCTGGCAAAGAGAAGATAATGGCCAGTGTTGGGCCTCTGTCCACAACGGAAATAGACGGGAAAGGGACAGGAAACAGGTCAGACCAGACCGGCCTCTTCCCCTGGCCAACCTCCCTTCCCCCAAGTCACTTAGAAACCCCTTCCAGTCTCTGTGACCAGCCCCTAAGCACAGGTTTCCATCAGATAAAGCCATCTAGGCACGCCTGTGCAGGCGGTGCCCTCTGTGAACTACCCAGAACCCCAACCCCCTAGAGAGAGAGGGGGCAGCCCACCTCATTTGTTGGCCAAGGTCGGGGATGCCTTGCCCAGCCTCTGCACCCTTCTCGACTCCCCCACCCTAAAATCAGCTAGGAAGATCTCGTCTCCGAAGTCTTGCTTCTCTTCTCCTCCTCTTTCCAACTCCCACTCTCAAATTCCAGACTCCCTTGGGGTGGGGACAGAAGCCACTCACCGCTGTCAGCAGGCAGCCCCAGAGCGCACACAGCAGAGCAACGCGCACCATAGCTGGGTGAGACCCAGACCGAGATCACAGGGCGCAGGGGCGGAGTCTCATAACTCCAGAGTTCCAGTCCGGGGCTCCGCCCAGGAAAGGGGTGGGGTCATCTGGACCCAATCGCCGCCTGCCTCTGGCTAGTCTCTGAGCAGGGATTTCCCCAGGACATTCCCTGGAGTCGAATTCCCCCAGGAGTTTAGGGACTGTCACCCAGGCAGGGGGAGGAGGTGTGATCCCAAGGGAGCCCCTTCCCCCGCGTCCCCAGGACCCTAAAGGTCACCTGCGAGAGGGCTAGAGACCCTCCGGCTAGCAAGGGTGCGGAGGGAAGGAAGAGGGATCCCTATGGGTGCTGGGGGCCGTTACAAGGAACCCCATGACCCCCCTCCCTTTTCTGGGAATTCTTGCAGAACTGAAAGCAACGATAGAAAGGCCTAAGAAGTCCCCAGCACCACCCCCAGAAAACGGGAAAGACCACAGCTGAGGGCCAGGAGCAGATTCCAGGTAATGAGAAGGAAATTCCCACATGTAGGAGCAGTGTCGCGTCTTCCCCAGACACCCATCCATGCATACCACCCGCGTGCCCCCCACCGGACTCTGTTCCATCCCAGTTCTACCAAGAGTCTCAAGACAGGTATTACTGAGTGGACCAGCCTTTTGTGGCATCAGAGACCCCCTTGGGACTCTCTCTGTGCCTCCATTAACCAGGTTCTTGCTCCTTACCCCCAAGCCATTCTTTTGTGTGTATGTGTGTGAGTCTGTGGTGTGTGTATGTGTTTGTGTGTGAGGGCCTACAAGCACAGACATGAGGTGTCTTCCTCAATAGCTCTCCACCATATTTCTGGAGATAGGGTCTCTTGTTGAAACTGGAGCACATCCATCCTGCTAGGCTGGCTGGCCAATGAAATCTGCCTGCATCCAGCTTTTATATGTACACTGGGGATCCAAACTCCATCCTCCTACTTACATGACAGGCATGTTACCCAGCCCCATCTGTTCTCTCTCTCTCTCTCTCTGTCTCTCTCTCTGTCTCTCTCTCTCTCTGTCTCTCTCTGTCTCTCTCTCTCTCTCTCT